>NC_068989.1:40704185-40710728 GCF_001194135.2 Octopus bimaculoides | reverse complement strand
CAAATATACAGTGCGTGTGTTTTTATTGGCTAAACTGGCAATATGACCATCCCCAAGTACAACAACATATATATATATATATATATATATATATATATATGTCTGTATGTGTATTTGTATGTATATATCTGCATATATATGGATGTGTACACGTATATACGTTTATGGATATGCGCGTATATGTATTTATATGTATTTATTTTGTATATGTATGGGTGTGTGTACACGTATGCCTATGGAAGTCTCTATATTCATATGTATGTATATGTGTGCATATATATATGTGAATATATATGCATCCATTGTATCCGTATGTAACCATATGTAATTATATGGCTTTTTATATTTGTATGTAAATGTATTTGGATGTAAGTGTATCTATATGTATGTAGGTAGGTATACATGCATGCATTCTGTGCTTTTATATATGTATGTGTGCATATATGTGCATGTTGTATATGTACATATGCATGTGCGTACATGTATGTGTGTATATGTGTGTGTTTGTATGTATATATATATATATATATATATATATATATATATATATATATATATATATATCTACGTATGTATATAAGTGAGTGTCTGTGTGTGTGTGTAGATATGTATATATTTGAGTTTTGTCATCTCAATCGATATAATAACTTAATTTAGAAAATTGATTATTAAGAGACCAATTCTGAATTGCTTCATTTTAGTGCAACTTCTTGTGGTTACTGTTCAATTTATCATTATACTAGTATCTAATATTAATTACATATCACAAATAAGATGCCTTCTTTATACTAAACGAATGCGTGTAGAAATACACTTATTTCTTTTCTTTATTAATTGATGATAATTATAATAATAATAATAAATAATTTCATTTGAGTTAATAAAAAATCTCAGAACTAAAATAATAATTATTGTAGTATTGTATAGCTTATAAATTGTATTCTTATAACAATGTTGTTTGTTACTTCTGAAAGTATTGATAGAGTTTGGATATGCACTATGTATGATCCCTCATTTTGTAAATAGTAATATTGATTAGGTCACAGACAACAGTCGTTATAACTTGTTTGGTTTATGTTAATGATTTCTATCGATTCACTAAATACACACTTCCATAATATACGAATAACAATCATTATTTAAGTAACTTCAAATCTGGTTACCCCTAAAAAATTAATAAATTTGATTTCCATTCCTATGGCTTACACATATATCTATGGGGTCTTTTGTTTATAGCATTTACAATCTTAAGTCTATATTAATGCTTATTACGGAATTCTTCCCACGATAAATTAAGTAAACAAGGAAAATTTTTATTAGGTTTCTATTCATATTTACTACGGAATTATCCCTCCAAGAAAACAATAAATATAGAATATTATTATTAGTTAATACAGTTCTATATATAAGAGATAAGGAATTATGTACATTATTTACATTATTTATATTTGACGGATATTTTTCCTCATCTTGTTTGTTGTTAACGCAACGTTTCGGTTGATATACCCTACAGCCTTCATCAGGTGTCTTGGGGAAATTTCGAACCTCGGTTCTCATTCCTAAGGTATTTTTCGATGATGTTGTTGTTGTTGTTATTATTATTATCATTATTATCATTATTATTATTATTATTCAGGTCACTGCCTGGAATCGAACTCGGAAACTTGGAGTTAGTAGCCCGCGATCTTAACCACTACGCCATATTATTAACTAATAATATAATGATATATATATATATATATATGTATATATATATATATAATATATATAATATATATATAATATATATATATATATGTATTTATAATGTATATAAGCATATATAACATATATATACTAGCAGTAAAGCCCGGTGTTGCCCGGGATTAAGTTAGGATTATTAAGCTAATCAAGCGCTTGGTTTCAAACCAAACTAAATAATACCGACATCAAATTTGAGCAAAATTCGTTGAAATTGGTAATCATTTGGCTGAAAATAGGTTGAAGACAATTTGACTGGGAAATCCCATAAGGAATCGGTTTATCGACTTTTCCATTCATCGATAGTTTTTTTTTTTTTTTGAGAACTTAAAGCAATCAAAGAACCCATGAGTCCTAAGTAACGCCGGCATGAAGTCGGAACAAATTACTTCAAAATTGGTAAAAGTTATGGTTGAAAATGGGGTGTAGCCAATTTTAGTGAGAAATCCGATAAGGAATCAGTTTATCGATTTTTCATACCAAATACGACTTAACGGAACACAGCATTGCTGATTCAAAAAATCTATATATATACTCTAAAGTTGGTTTTCACACCCAACCGAGTTCTGCAGAATCTGCGTCGGGGACGCCTGGCTTGGGAGTTTGACCGGCAGAGTTGATCATGTTGAACATGCTGGCCCTTTCGAAACCACCACCCCATCATCTAACCCCGCTTGGTGCATAGGTTGGGACCCCTTCCAGCAAGGAAAATAGAATGCGCAAACGGGCTCCCGATCCATTGTGTCAGAAGAGGTTATGTTCGGATCACAACTAAGTCTTAGCCTAAACCTGAGCTAATCTTGCGTAAGGGGGCTCAGGAGCCTCTGAAAAGCAGTGACTAATCCCGATCTAGACCTAACTCCTCCTAGAGGTGCTATCGGTCAAGGCTTCATCGAAAAACTGCATTAGAGAAGGTTGCATCGAAAGTTTGCACGCTATTATATATATATATATATACAATATGTCACATTCTCTACTATATTTAATAACGAACCATGTAATTAACACTCTGGAATATTTATTTCTGTAAAATGTTGGGAAGGGTAAAATTTCCGAGGCTTCCACCTCATCCCACCCCTTTATTTGTACCCCAAAAAAGGGTTTTGAAGCATATTAGGTCACAGGAATTCATTCAACGAAAAAAAAATATTCTTAATGATTTCGGGATTGGGAGGGGGTGACCTCGCCCCACCCCTTTTTTTCGAACGAAAATAAGGGATTTGAAGCATATTAGGAGGTCAGTGTACTTGATTTCACGCAAAAAAAAAAAAAAAATGATTTTACGCAAAAAAAAAAAAAACAATGATTTCACGCAAAATAAATAAATAAATAACAACGAGCGAAATACCACTAAGCATTTTATCAAGCGTGCTAACGATTCTGCCAACCCACCGCCTTAATAATAATAACAACAACAAATGGTAAATAATGATAAATAAAGGATTATAACATTAACAATAGTAATAATAATAAATAGAGAATTGGTGATTTTTTTCCCGTAGTGAAAAGATTAATGGGGGTGGGGGAAAATTTCCGAGGCTTCAACCTCACCCTACCCAGTTATTCGGACACCAAAAAGGGTTTTGTAGCACATTAGGAGATCACAGGAATTCATTCAACGAAAAAAGAACAATTTCTAATAATTCCTGGATGGAGTCCCGCCTCGCCCTACCCCCCCTTTTTTCCGAACCAAAATAAGGGATTTGCAGCATATTAAGAGGTCAGGGTACTTGATTCTACACAAAAAATCCGAGTTGTTTCTTTTTTCTTAGTGAAAATTGTGCGAGTATTAATCACAAAATTTACCCTATGGTTTTCTTTCTCGCCATTGCTACGCTGGACCCCTTATTCGCATAACCACCGAACCTGGAGCGTAACTGGTCTATCTATAGCACTTACTCAGCATTACCTGAAACCTCTGGGTCTAATTGACACCACTATTGCTCATAACCTACATATATATTTATATCTGTGTATGTATATATGCGTCAAAGTACGAACACAAAAAATTTTCGTCTAAATATTATCTTCCTTTCAACTACTTGATTTTCTTTCTCTTGACAGTTACGTCATTTTCTCTAACTAGAATGTATACTTTCCACGTTCATATTTGGAACTTTTGCGTTTTTTTCTGATTTTAATCATTCTCGAATTTGATTGACATATAGCGGTACGTAAGCCGACTCAAGAAATCTCTAGTGTGATTTTTATTCATGTACCTGAAGCGAACCAGAATGGTTGAAACATGTACCCAATAAAGTCTGTTACACATGCCAGCTCCTATTTTATTAATACTGTTATCCTAACCGCCACTACGAAGTTCCTGCAATAAATCTACGGATAACAACAGGCAATCGAAACAAACTGTGCTGGTGCTTTACTCAATTTACCAAATTATCAGCTTTCGACTTTGTGGACGCTAGGATAGTATTATAACAATTTTAACATGAAATCCTCGGCTACAAAGGGATTACGTAATCGCAGAGCCAGGAACTGTGGAGACCTCTCTTCTCCGTGCAACGCTGTTGTTTTTAATTCCTCTTGCCACATCTGATACTGAGTGCTGTACTTTGGAGTACACAGTACTACCCCACAGCAAGCGATCTTGAGCAAGTTGTTCTCACGGAGACTGCTCTGGGGTACGCTTTTTCAAAGTCATCTTACAAATATGCAGTGAGTGAGTGAGTGTGTGTGTGTGTGTCTGTCTGTCCCACCCATCAATACATTCAACACCCATTCATCTACCTATCCAATTCCAACTATTCACGCATTCATCCAGCCAATCTACCCATCCATCCATCCATTTACGTTTGTGTGTATTTATAAGAATGAAATATAAGAGTTTACGCAATCTTTCATCACAAACTGTCTACCGAGAGTAATATCCGTGTTGGCTGTTGAACTATTTATTACTTTGTTGTTGTTGTTGCCGGTGCTACTACTACTACAACTACTACTACTACTGCTACTACTTCTGCTGCTACTACTACTACTACTACTACTACTATTTTTGTTGTTCCTGGGCATGCTATTTTCGCTCTTGTTCTTTTAATTCCGCTTCTTCATCTTAAATATAATTTGACATTCAGTTAGTTTATTTTTGTCTAGTAAGTTAAGGTAAAAAAAAAATACAGATGAAAAAATCATTCGGCATGTTGAGAGGTGAGATCTCATCTGAAACATTTGCTTCTGTTTATTGTAAATGTCTTTTGCATCTGATAAGAATCGACAGTTTTCGTAAAAACTACATTCATTTCCCTCCTTGATATAAAAATAAATTCATACAAAAATAGTTAGAGAGATAAATATGTGAAAATTAATAGTTTTTATGTTATATTTTTCAAAGCGAAGCAGTGATATATTTTCGACAGACAAACCTTTAAGCATACACATACACATATATGCTCCCGTGCAGGTATATACACACAGGGGAACATGCACACATATATGCATACACACATATATATACGTACACACAGATATATACACACATACACACACACACATATATACGTACATACAGACATACACACATATATACAGAAACATGCACATTCACACGTACATACTCACAGTTACATAGGCATACGCAGATACATGCACATACATTTACACAAATATTCATATACATACACACAGACAGTAAAATAATAAGTGGCCTATAAGGAGGATATCCCTCATATCACAAAAGCTTATAAAAGCTAGTCCTGCATATAATAATAGTAATAATAATAATAATAATTATTATTATTATTATTTGACTCAATCGTTAGCACACCGGGCAAATTGCCTAGCGGGATTTTGCCCGCTGCGTCTGTACATTCCGTGTTTCAGATGTCGCCGAGGTCAACTTTTCTTTTCATCCTTTCGGTGTGGATAAAATAGGTACAAGTTGAACACTGGAGTCCATGTAATTGACTCATCCTCTCCCCCAAAATGGCTGCCCTTGTGGCAAAATTTGAAACCATTATTATTTTTTATATATATATATATATATATATATATAATTGTGTATTTTTTATATTAACGAGTTGTCAAACCCAGGAATAGGCAAATTAATCTATCCATTACGGTGATAGCCTAATATATGATCATTATATATAATAGCTAAATACGGTACGCTACTGATTGACGGACGGGAAAACTGCAAGTTTATCTTAGGAGCTTTCAACAAATCTAGAAATGATCCGACAGAAGTCTCCACCCAATTTCTCTACACATTAAAAATCGAAATACAGTTTGCATTCTTATCTATCTATATACCTATGTTATAATAGCAGATAAATACCAGCGTGGTTGCTTGATTTCTCCAATCGCGCATTACATTGGACTGAGAGGGAGACAGAGAGTTAAGAAGTGCAGGCTGAGTAGAGAGACACAATCACAAAGGCAGAAGAGGAGGTGAGGAAGTAAATGACCCCAGTGGAAATCATGAAAATGAAAAAGGTTTTATTAAATTCTAAGGTGATAAAGAAAGCTAACAAACAAGCTCTGTGAAATTAAAATTCTTTTCCTTTGTATACTTGGTATAAATAAAATTATGATTTGGGACTGACATTACTCAACGTCGTAAAAGTATACTTCTAGAGTCACCTGTCATATGACGAGTACACTCTGGTGTGTGCACGTTTGTGCACATGTATGTATATATGTATATATATATGTGTGTGTGTGTGTGTGTGTGTGTGTGTGGAGAGATAGCGTGATGGATAGATATGTATGTATATAGGTATATATATGTGGTTGTGTATGTATATATATATATATATATATATATATATATATATATATATATATATATAT
>NC_068989.1:40699020-40699657 GCF_001194135.2 Octopus bimaculoides | reverse complement strand
TATGAATCAAATTTTAAACAAGAATTCAGCACAGATAATCCCTTCCTAAAGAAAAAAACTATAAATAATAAACAAAAACTGAACAACGCACAAACCACCACCAATTTCAACCACTTAACCAACAACAACCCTCCTCATTACCCTCCATACACCATAAATAGAAATCATTTACAACCACCACTTTTGGACCACCCAAAACTAAACAGGGAACAAGCTTACAGACAACGCATTTATGAAATAGATTGCACTAAACATAAAGATCACCCATACACCAGGAACAGAACACACCAACAACGTCCCAACACCAGGCATAACCACCCCATAACAACCCAAAACAACACTAGGATTAGAAACACACCACATGCTAGTCACTTCTACCCTATGACCCAAAATTACTGGCCCCCACCGAACTCAAGAACAACACAAAATAACATCAGATCAAGAAACATCCCACATACTAGAGTTACACACATCACTAACCAAAACACCCATAGACACCCACACACATATAACAATCTAAGGCAACAATACTACCATTCCCCCGAACCAATCCCATATAACCTAACAGACAACTCATGCAAACAAAATTACAAACAACATTTTTTAGCCCCAGGCCAGAGACACCAGGACACAGGCT
>NC_068989.1:40691062-40696198 GCF_001194135.2 Octopus bimaculoides | reverse complement strand
TCTTATTATCTTTTATATATATATATATATATATATATATATATATACATATATAAAGAGAGAGAGAGAGAGAGAGACATACATACATACATATATGCACATATATTTCCTTGAGAGTTAGAGGTTGGGAAGCCAACCAACTAAGGGATAGTACCTATTCAATATACTGCTGGTAATGTGCCCAATTATCAATACCCAAGTGCTGGTTATTGCGTGGCAATTTTGCAATCGGGTGTCATATATGGGCGGGGGGTAAAAAGTGGTTTACTTTTAATTTATACGGCAAAAAGTAAATGGAGGGCATACAAAAATGACACACCAGCTGGTAGACATTTTATTATGTCTATTTATTCCAAAAAGAAAGGGTGTATTATAAGAATACATACACATGCGACGACTGTGTACTACACAAATATATACTAGTATTGCATAAAAGAGTTAAAGATTAAAGGATCAGTTCCTTACCGCCGTTTCTGCCAAGAGGCCACGATATCCTGCATGCTAGCTCCATCTCTTCAGTGTTCTGTAGGGATGGGCGGATAGAGTTTGGATGTTTAGTGTGTCTCTAGGCTTTATCAGACGGCCTAAATGTTTAGGAGAGCCGATACATACAAGAGTCAGTTACTAATATATACAGTATATGTTTTGTATTGCAGAAGGCATAACAATAATAGGAGCAAGACTCAGAGTGTGAGAGGAGTACAATTTAGTAAAATGGATTAGATAATGGAAAGAGAAATAAATTACAGACTTCAAGTGTTGCTTTCCAAGATTCAGGTTATTTTGCCTAGTGGTAGATACATACATACATATATGCTTGCATACATATATATACATGTATATATACACATGTATACATACATATATATACATATATACATATGTACACACACACACACACACACACACACACACACACACACACACACACACACACACACACACACACACATATATATATTTATATATATATATATATACATACAAGCAAATATACATTTATATACATATATAAATGTACAGATTACAGATTTATGTAAATCCATGCAATAGCTAGTTAATTAATGAGGTTAGGATCAGCCATTTTATCCGAGCACTTAATTTTAAAATACTGGAGCATATTTCTTGAGAAAATCCAGCAAGCACGCTGACGCATGTTTGGGTTCAGAATATTGTTGTCATAAATAAAACAGGATATGTAATACCTTCATCTTCCTTTATTTGTTTGCTCAATCTATCTATCTTTCTATCTATCTATCTATCCAAACCAAAGGCATCATAACGAAATTAGGACTCATAATTTCATTGCAAATATCCTTCTTTACATTCTTCATATACTTAGTACTCTGTTCAAAAAGTTGAAGGAGTGCAAATCATCTGAGCTATAATCATGTCATCGTGTACAGAACAAAAGCTTATAGCGATGGAATAATTGTAGTTGAGAAAATACTGATGCTTCGTTTGCGAAATATATTGAATTAATGATGTAATTAGTGAAAAAGATTATATAAAAGACACAGAACGAGAGGCTGGACTGCTTCAATTACTTAACAGAATGCCACCAAGATCGCAGAGAGTGGCTCGAGCGTTAGTGAACAGAACATCAAATAAACAAGAGCTTTTTGAATATGAATTCACTGTCGATATCGGAATAGAAGTGTATTGGAGAATTTGGACAAGTAAAGTAATAGAGGAAAATCCTGCGAACACACACACACTTACACACATTCAGTTATTATATATATCATATATATATATATATATATATATATATATAGGTACATGCATATATATGTGCATATACCTACAAACATAATACATATGCTCATTTGTGTGTGTGTATATATGTATGCATGTATGTGTGTGTATATACGTATGTGCATGTGCATTATATATGTAAGTAAATGTATATATTGGAATCTATACATGTGTTTGGTCTAAGATCTTTGTTGATAGGTCAGTAACGTGCCTTAAGTCTACCAACTGAAATGGCAGGCTTAAATATAGTAGCTGGCATGCTTTGGTGTAATGGGTAGTAGACACACTGTTGCATTTCCAACGGATATGCTAGAAGTTTGAGCATCTTCTATAGTAAACATATATATGACAGCCTAAATTAGACTAAATGTTTTTGCTAATATCATAGACAAGCGATTTCTTAGTCCACACAATACATGCAATATATACACATACCCCTTTACATCTACATATATACATACATACATACATACATACATACACACACACACACACACACACACACACACACACACACACATATATATATACATACATACATACATATGGAAATAAATGTATGTGCCTATGTGTTTATATATATATATATATATATATATGCACACATATATACGCACACTCACGTATGCATATTTTACTTACAAACACAAATAAACATACACCTTTAGTAGTTATATACATAGAAAAACACAGATGATCACAGCTGGAAACTCACATTAGTCTGAGTAATGTCGTCCGACGAGAGGAGAAATAGCACGTGTAAGAAATACACACGCTTCCCCAGTCATAGAGGAAAACTCTAGCTTCCGGCTTGATCTATTTCACCATTTTTTTCATTTAATCGCTACATGTAAGAGCTCTCCTCTCCGTTAAGATGCTATTTTGAAAATGACAGACAGGCAAGCAGGCAACCAGACAGACAGGCATACACACATATTGCGAGCTCCTTGAGTCAAGTAGAGGAGGCTCGATCCTAGCAGATACTCTTATACTTTCAGTGAGGATGTTGATGAGTTGGCGAATTTTTGGCTACTGCTGTACTTTGTTCGTATTTAAGAGAAAGAATACAAATCTTTTAAACCTATACAATGGTGCCACCATTTTGGAGGGATTTTTTCGTTTTAACCGCTAACATGTGGTACCTGAGACTTCCTTAATTTTGTAATGTAGATTTCACATTGCCCCCGCCCATCTTTTTTAGAAACTTGCTTTCAAATTTTTTGACCTTTATTTCGTCCTGCCTTATTTGATGTCTACGCTCAATGATTTTTAGGTGTTCTGGCAACTGGAAATAACTCCCTTCCAGAGAACAAGCATGTAATCTTTTAGTTCAGAATGTCCTCAGAATCCCTCTTGCCAAATCATGTATATAGTTATTGACATTTTCGTAACATGTTTATGGAATGATGCATTACTACACATTATAATTCATAAGTTTCACTTCGTTCCTAAAATTGATATTGCAATTTTTGTGTCCTTGCGTTTATCTATTGTTCTGTATGACGGCGAAGCACTTGCAAATTTCCACTGTTGAACCATGTTCTTTTTACAACATATCTGTGTACGGCAAGGTAAAACTCCCATTTGAACGCTAACATATGGTACCTGACACTTCCTAAATTTTGTAATGTAGATTTCACATTGCCCCATCCTTTTGAGAAATATACTTTCAAATCTTTCCACCTACCTTTCGTCCTGCCTCATTTGATGTCCACGCTCAATGGTTTTTAGTAGGTACTTTGATAGCTAGAACCTCTTCTCCTTTACATATCTTAATACCATCAGCATATTTTATGAGTTGCTTTCCTGAGTATCAATGGTAACTTTAATGAAGCAGTTACAATCAACAAGACAGAGCCTTGTTATACTTTGCTCTGGACAGTCTTTCAACTATAATAAGGTAGCGAAATTTGTGTAAAGCGTGGTCACGGGATCGATGTTTTAGACATACGCACTAAAATACTGGTATGTTACATCTATATTTAATATGTTGAGCACCTACTTATGCATCGAAATGTCATGTTGTAGAAACAGTGAGAAGTGACTTCTGCCGGAGTTAAGAACGTAACTTATCTCTTAGCAAAATATTTTTCTACAGAAAGTTTCTCCCTCTAGATTCTTTTGATGACTTTGCCAACATGGTAAGTTAGATATAAAGGTGAATTTCTTTAATTATCAAACAATGGTATATTTTGTTGGGAAGTGATTTAGAGAGATTTAGAGAGTTAAAAGACAAAACCTAACACCGTTGCATTTAAACGCAGAATGAAAAGGAACAAGACCTTAGGTTAAGTATGCAGCATTTGTTAAGTATTAAATATTTAGTATTGTCAAATTTTTAGTATTTGAGCGCTCTACTGCTACTTTGAAACCTCTCTGTCAACACACAATGAGGATCTAGAACGAGCTATAAGTTGTTTGAAGATACCTTATGAAAGCACTATAGAATACCAACAATTCTCTGCTGATACAAATCATCCAATGATGATTTGCATCAATCATAATCTTTATGTCTGATATGTAATTCAGATTTTATATTTCATTAACTTAACCCGTGATAATGTTTTGAAATGAAAATTTATTTTTTAAGTCCTAAATTATTATATACTTGGTGTAACAAAGTTGTTAAAAATGAAGTGTGTATTATTTTAATACTTAGGTATCATTTCTAACAACTAAGTGTACATAAATGTCAGATATATTGAATGAAGGAATAAGTCGTGCCTCTGTGTTTGCATTTCATTCGTTTACAATCGATTTCTTTTTATGTAAGTGTTTTCTGCTCAACAAAATTATTCTCAGTACTCATCCTCTGTAAGCACACAAAGTGAATTTTTATTGGCTGTGTTGCATGAATTAATACACAGAGTGAATTAAGCTGATATACCAATAATCGTTGAACATTGAAAATTGCTAATAAATCCAGGCATTCACTACACATTCAGCTGCTGTCTATTTTAGTTTATTTAACACATTTAGCAACCAATTCAATATATTGCCCCTGTTCGTAATTCAGCCCTATTACTGATAATTGTATCAGATAAGAATTCCATTTTCTAAGAAAAGTGTCACATCAATAGTTTGACTGTGATGTTGGGTATGAAAAAAAAGAAAAAAAAAAGACTGAGCCTTTCATGCAAAATCATTTCTGTGTCGTTCGTATTATGCTACTCTCTATTGTAGACTCAAGAACTGAATTATAAGAGAACAATAGAAGGACTTCTTTTCGACAGCGTAATCTTCGTTTAAATCATTTTTGTGTGCATATCATCATTTGGCGATGTTCAATAAAATAAGAGAACCTGATTATTAGAGCAGGTTACCATATATACACACGTGTGTGTATGTATATATATATATATATATATATATATATAT
>NC_068989.1:40689291-40691052 GCF_001194135.2 Octopus bimaculoides | reverse complement strand
TTCATATATTTATGTATAAAGTTTCTTGTTCCACAATTCTAGACAAACACCTTGTGACCGGTAGGAGAAACTCTCTATTGTCAATAACAACCAATAACTACACCGATGCACTATTTCTTCTCCCCGTCCTTCTTTCGTTATATGAAAACGTCTCTTCCTCTGAATAAATATATTCTAATAGGACAAAAAAGCAATATCAGTTTTAGACGGATGTGTGCTCAAGAGGTGAAAGAACCTGATTAAATACCGGAATATTTTTGGTTTGCTGAACTCTTTTGGCACTCTACTGTATTGTATAAAATATTATTTTTAAAAAAATCTTAGCTCCAAGGAATATATACAACATTAGGAATAAAAGAAATAAAACTTTAGCGTTTTAAGATATTTGCTCCAATGCAGTCCAGAAACCCTATTTAATGTAATAGCTTACCAGTAAGACGTTTATTTAATAAATATGGTAATTAATGTTGTTTGTTGGAAGTTTTCAAGTCAGCATGTTATATAAGAACTTACAGCAAATATAAAAATATCAGGAGGGGAGAAATCGATAGAACTGAAGACAAGATAATAGATTCTATGATCACTAAAACCATAATAATCGTGATCCGCATCTCTGCGTCCTTGTAGATGATGAAAACTAGAAATCAACAAAAGAAAAAATAAAAAATAATACAAAAACGTGTGATAATAGTACGATCGGAGAATTAGAATTTCTAATGTTCTTGCATAGTTTAGACCCAAATAACTTGGGATTATAAACGAAACGAACAACCACCAAATGTGAAGGATTTAAGATACCAAATGAAGTCAATGAACAAAGAGTACAACAGTCATATCCGATAAATACCATGCGAAAGATGTACAAATTTAATTAACTGCCAAATGTATTCAAAATAATCCCAACTGTAAATGTAAATTGGGGATATTTGCTGAGAAAAGCAAATGAAATGCATTAATGATTTATTTGTGACCAGGCAAGTATAAGGTATTATATAATTAATTTAGTTGTTTTATACTTTTGCAGCACACACACATTCTAGCAGAATTACATAATGTTACATGATTTATAGGAAGAATTTATTTAGGTTTTATTTTAAAAAGTTATATTTGCATATATTTATTATATAACGCTTAATACATAGCCAAACTTGAATTTTTCCCAGGTTTTTAACATGTATGAACCATTTGAGACTGAAGTTTTGATAATTTTAATTTGTTGACTTTAGAATACTTACCACCATACCACCGAGAGCGGGTCTGTATATTTCTTGAGCAATAGCAACATTGATCAATGTACTTGACTAACAACTTTGATATCAAGAGAGAAATGACAGAAAAAAATATTCACCAATAAAACACTCAACTTCCAATGAATAGATACAGTTTCCAAGTAGTTGACGGTAACAACTTTCTCATCTCTCTATTAAACTATATTTCATATCACTTAACAATTCTATTGAGCGATAGAAAAAAAAAATAGAAAAAACGAAGCTAAATCACTTCTGAAAGCTTTTAGTGCTATAAAGACATATTTATTTACTTATTTTCATAAATGTGGGCAGCTATGAATATGCGAGATACTGTTGTGAATATATGAAAGAGAATATTGCTTAAATTTTTAATGTACAAAGAAACACATTAATGTAAACTTAAATTTAAGTTTAATCTGTACAATATACATGCATACATTTTACAACTGCCAGCATTTAGAAGATTAAATGTACGGCGTGCATTAATGCATGTATATATATATATATATAT
>NC_068989.1:40682463-40689121 GCF_001194135.2 Octopus bimaculoides | reverse complement strand
ATATGTGAATCACATGAAAACACATGAGGGTAGAAATTCCAGATACCCTAAATACCAACCGCCTTCTGCGACCTGTGGCATATGTCACAAGGTTTGTAAAACAATACCCGGACTTAAGAGACATATGCTGGTTCACAGAAGCATTTCCTTAGAATCAGATACCAGCGGGCAAGGATCGAGAGGCCTGAACATTTGTCATCTGTGTTGTAGACCTTGTCGCTCAGCAGCCGGACTTCAAAGTCACTTGAGGGCTCATCAACGGAGTGATTGTACTGCGTGATGATATGTGTGGATTGTTGACGGGATGGCTATCGTCTGTCAAGATGGAGCAGTCGTCATGTCATGTCATGTCACATATATATATATATATATATATATATATATATGCATATATAAAGATTTACACACACGCAAACACACACATATGTGTGTGTATAATTCATGCATTTTTCCTACCTCTAACTGTTTCCTATAACGTTGGATTAGACGCTCGCTTCTCTCCATCTCTCGGTTTCTTTCGTTTATACTTTAGCATCAAATAAAAGTGTTTTTCATTTCTAATGTTACTTCGCAAAACTTCTACAAATGTTATCGTTATGTCAAAGGTCCGCACATGTATACATGTATATGATTGATTCGTCTGAATTTTGCCCATTTCTCTCTAAAACATGCTCTATTCTACCATTCGTCGAAGACCATATATTTTATTCCGTTACAGTCCTTGTCTAAATATTTGTTAGTTCATTGTTCGCTTTCCGCATCCGCTTGTATATAACCCAGCAGCATTCATTTTCCCTGCCAGATTAAACAATGTTGTTGGAAGGACTCGAAATTGTAATATCTTGGTCGATATTTGACAATAGACAGTTCAACATGTTTATTAGTTCTCCTCGCCGATTTCTGTGTCGCTCCTTGGTGCCTTATGTATATTATAATACGATAACTGCAATGATATGTTAATGAGGTATGCCTCCCCTGCACATCTCTATCTGCCTCTTCCGTAATTATTTTATTCTAAAGATATCTTTTTCTTTACCTTTCACTCCCCACACTATTGCACGTCGTTAACACTACTCTCCCTCTTTTTCTCTCGCTCTTCACCTCTCCCTTCAACTCACCCCGTGACGTACTTGGCCTTATTTTATATATATATATATATATATATATATATATATATATATATACACCCCCTCTCGTTCTTCTTTCTGTTGTTCTTCGCCTCTCCCTTTCACTACTATATCTCTCTCTCTTCCTCTCTGTCTGTCGTTGCTCACCTATATTCTACTTCTTCCCCTTTTTTTCTCTCTCTACCACTCTTTATCCTTACCCCTCGCTGGTCACGTATGTCCGGCTTCTGCCTCCCTTCTTATCTTGGCTACTGCCAAGCCAGCACGAACTTCTCTCTCCCTTCCAGTTCGTCTCATCACAGCGTTCAGTATACATGTATATTTTTTCACGTCTGGCCTTACTAGCCCTTCTTGTTTATTTTCATCGTTTCGTTTTCCTGTCATGTTTTCTGTTCGTACAGTATTCCTCCGCACTAAAGATTTAATTTTTTTTTCCACGGGAAGTGCCATTCTAACAATGCGTCCTGCCCTAACTCTTCGAAACGCTTAGTTTTAGAATGGTGGCAGCTGAAGAAGGAAATGTTCTCTATGTGGCCTGTGTGTCTTCTGTACTCTGTTTATGTTCTGTGTTTCATTTAGTCCACGCTTTTTGTCGCGTCCTGTACACAGATATGCATCTACATATACATATAGATGTAGGTATGTATTTACATGTACGTATATATGCATATACTCACATATTATTTGTATCATATATACATATATATATATATATATAGCTTTCTCTATTCTTTCTTCCTTTCTTCTCTCTTTCTCTCTCTCTATACACACACACGCAAACGCACTGACATAAAAATGTTTGTACTAGCGCGCACATACACGAAGTTTCCTTACATCATACGTCGTGTCAAAAATGCGGGAGATTGTACTTTTGTGTAATAGAGTAAAATTTCGCATCAAGCTGAAAGCATTTAATTGGTCTCGATCGTTGATATTCCAGAAAATCTTTTCGGTGAATGCAATATTTAAGTTAGCTGCACTACAGCTGTACTTGATATATTTCAATTAACTTTGTTACGGTTATATTATGTAACATGACATCATATGCTGAAATAAGTGAATAGGAAGTATACACAGATGTTTCGCTACATATAATCTCACAGGTAATATACCACTTTCAATTTCTATGTTGAAATGAACATTTCCTCTTTAGAGTTGGCAGCAGACCAAACTTTATCAGAGGAGAAGAATATAATAAACGATCAAATCCATTCTTTTAAATAAGACAGTCATAGTGCTTTAAGAGCTGGATCAGGCAGCTCCTACATGGTCGAAAGCCATGCTGGGTATCACTCAGCAAGTCGTTTTCTTCAAGGAATGCGATTAGTTTCCCTCTCACTATCAGTTTCATGACTTTGCTGACGTGTCCTATAGGTTTTGTCATCTGTCCTGCTTCCCCCTTTATGGATTGGGCATATTTTTCCTTCTGTCAGTGTGCTTGGCATCCTGACATTTGCAAGAAAGCTCTGGAAGAGAATCTGGAGGGGTTTTGCCAGGGCACGCTTACACGATTTGAGGAGGATTGCAGGGAAATCATCAGGAACAGCAGCTGAGTTTGCATCATCTTCATCTATGGCTGGTAGTATATCGTCTTCGCTAATGTCGATGTAATCCATCGTAACTGCCTTGCCGTTAATAGGTGAGACGGTAAAGAAATCCACCGGTTCGTTCACTTGTCTGTGTTACAACGGGGCAGTAAAGACACTTTTGAACTGGTCATTCAGTACCTCACTGATCCTGGTTGGACTGTCTGTGAGGGTGCCATCCTTTTGGAAGAGAGGTCCTATCTTGCAGCGTACTGAGACTGTTTATTTCGCATGATGAAAGAAGGCCTTTGGGTGTGATAATGTTTTTTATAACCCAGACTTCTTTGTCTGCTCTCTCCCTCAAATAGGATTGTTGCAGGCTTTTTTCAATTTCCATTTATGCATAAAAAACAAGAAACACACGCCCACCACCAACTACAAAATTATACACACACAGCTCCATACAAAACTACCCTCAATGCTACCTCTGAACAACATTAAACATAACTTAGAACAATGCAAACATCAAACTACCCTTACCTCGACATTCCTGTTAAATGTACGTGGCATCAACTCATCATTCACTGCCCCAAAATGAAAGATCCCATATATAGAGAGTTGGCTTGCCGAAACGGCGCATTGCTTCTCTATCTTTTCCTTACTGAAACTCACTTAAACAGCACACATATGGATGCCGAGGTGTAAATATAAGATTTCACCATCATCCGTGCAGATCGCACAGACCGTAATAAAGTGGAGATAGCCATCTTTCTCCATGGCTCCTTTTCAGTTGATGCCAAGGACATATTTTCCAATGGTTACTGTGAATCTATATCACTTTCCAACAAAGCCAAAGACATAATCATTGCTGGTCTTTACAAGCCTCCCCAAAGCACTTCTAAAGTGCTTTGAAGAGTACCTCAGCAAAATCAAGTCCTTCCTTAAAAAACACAACTCTAGAAACATACTAGTGATGAATGATTCTAACCTCCCTCAGATAAAATGGCTCACAAATACTCTGAAGTTAGGCAAATGCTCTACATCAGATAAAGTAGCAGTAGAATTACTCTTTAATCCAATGGATAAATTCTTCCTGACTCAGCCAGTGCTCGAACCAACAATGCAGAATAAAACGATCTTGGATCAAATATTAACCAACTAGTCTAGCTCTGTTCACACTATTTCAGTTGAAAAAAACTCTCCTCTCAGACCACGACATGATACTCTGCAATTTTAATTCCCAGCATATCAAAACTATACCAGCCAATCCCACTCCACGGCACTTATTTGACAGCATAAACTTCCACAAAACGGACTGGAGAGCAATCAGAAAGGATCTGTTCTACATAGACTGGTTCTTCACTCTCAGTTTCACTCACACGGAGACCGCATGGCAACACTGAGAACATTGTCACCTATACCTGCTCAAAACACACTCCTACGAAATCCACTAACACACAGAAACCGGCTCCCTAGAAAGAAAGAAACACTCATCAGGCGCATCAAAAGACTCAATAAAAAAAATCAACCAATTAAAATACTCCCACATACAACATCCACATTCAACAACAATGAAAACCTCCATTGAAAATCAAAGAGCTGCGGAGGAACAGTGGGTAATCAAAAACATCAATCAGAACCCAAAAGTGTTTTATTTTTATGCAAATAATTATAGAACCACTGTGTCACCCATTGGGACATTGATCGATGATAACGGCATTTCCCAACGCGATGTTAAAGAAATGGCAGAAATGCTGCAGAAAAATTACTGCAATGTCTTTAGTAATTCTACTGATATTGACGTAAGAGAAGTGAACGAAGTTGATTCCCAACACAAAATCTCGGACATAACCTTCACTGCCTCAGACATCATGGCAGCAATAAATGAGGTCAAATACTATTCTGCTGTAGGCGCTGATAGATTCCCCGCTACTCTCCTGAAGGAATGTAGATACCAACTAGCAGTATCTCTGACCAACCTCTGGAGAAACTCTTTACACTCAGGTTATGTACCGAAACAGCTAATAACCCAGTCTGTCATCCCGGTTTTCAAACAGGGAAACAGATCCCTCGCAGTCAACTATCAACCAATCTCACTCACCTTCCACATCATTAAAGTGTTTCAAAGAGTGCTAAGATCAAGGATAGCTGGCTTCCTGGAGATCCACCAACTCCGAAATGCAAATTCTGTAAAGCGTTCGACAGGGTTGACTATAATATCTTACTCTCAAAATTGGCAAATGTTGGAATCCGTGGAAAACTTCTACACTGGGTTTAGTATTTCCTGGCAAATAGAATACAACATGTTGTGGTCGATGGAGTCCACGCAAGCCCAGCAAATGTCGCTAGTGGTGTTCCACAGGGGACTGTCTTGGGCCCGCTTATCTTTATAATTTACATCAATGACCTTTCCAGCGTCGTAAATCACTGTAAAGTAAAAATATTTGCTGATGACACTAAGCTCCAGCAAATCATAAATGAAGAAGAAAACCGAACTCAACTCCAGTCTAATCTATATGCGGTGAGTCAATGGGCAGACAAAACCAAAATGCCACTAAACGAGGGTAAATTCGAGGTGATGCATTTTGGAAGAAAGACTATACTAAAACGGCCACACTCTCTTCTTTCATGGGAACCGCTTACAGCATTTAGTAACGTCAGAGATCTAGGAGTAATTGTTGATAACAATCTCAGTTGGAGTGTACACATCAACAATAAGGTCGATATAGCTTGTAAGATGAGCTCCTGGATCTTAAGAACCTTCCGGTCCAGAGAACAAAGGTGTCATCATTCCACTTTACTCCTCCTTTGTACGGCCACACCTCGAATACCGCTGCCCTCTGTGGTCTGCCCATACAAAACAAAACACCATGAGAAATGAATCACCCCAGCGGGCACTCACTAAAGGAATTAAGGAATGAGTGATCTCGATTACTGCGACCGCCTTAAAGCCTTGAAACTCTACCCTCTCCAGCGGCGCCGCGAGCGGTACATCTTTTGCACGATGTGGAGAATATACCGCAAGCATTGCCCCAACGACCTCCTGAACATCAGTTTCAAGGTTCATTCAGGGCTTGGACTACGGGCCATAGTTCCCTGCCCAACTCAGGATCACAACATATAAGTACGCTGCGACACAATTTCTTTTCCTCAACAGGCCCTGCCCTGTTTAACATTGTCCCAAAACTGATCAAAGAGGAAAAGGATCCCATCACCTTTAAACGGAGTCTGGACAAATTTCTTCAAGGAATACCAGATTAACCACCTATATCCGAATACAATTCATTCAACAAGAACTCACTACTTGAATGGACCATATTACCACAAAACTTGACTTTAAAAGGGTTTAGATAATCCTATCAGGTGGTGCTATTAAGTTAGACATGGCCTGGTTCTTTGGTCGAAACATATCTAAGTTTATATATATATAGTTATATATATATATATAATTTTATATTACACACACACACACACACACATATATAGTTAGCTAAACTTATATAAACAATTTAATTTATGTCTACATTAAATTTTACGTTCATAAGTATAGCATTTATTTTCAGTAATATTGTTACATGTTTTTCTTCTATTTATTGGTAAAATAAGTATTTTTATATAAGTTCATTTGATATTCACTGTTAGTCGATATATATACATTCATTTTATTATTATTATTATTACTATTGCATTTCGACCTGAAGATTACCTATATTTTTGAATAGAATTGATTTTCGATCGATTTATTTTGAAATGATTTGATTTTTATTTTATTTTCTATTTGGAAATGTGGTTATGAAACACGTGTAGTCATTTTTACTATTTTAATATTTATTACTTTTTACTTTTTTGATTTTTATTATAGGTCTTTTTAGTATATTTACTTATTAAATTTTTCTATATGTGATTGTGGATTTTCATGGATGAATTCAGTAATTGTGTTCTTTTCTCTAAATTATATATTTATATATTATATATTGTGAAATTTAATTCAATTTTAATTTTGAT
>NC_068989.1:40679810-40682073 GCF_001194135.2 Octopus bimaculoides | reverse complement strand
TATATATATATATATATATATATATATATATATATCGCCCTCGTTCTGCTTCCCTCTCTGTTTCAATTAACTTTCTCCTAATCTCCCCATCTTTCCTTTGCTCACTCCATGCAGCCACGAACAAATCTTACACATGTCAACAACACAAAGAAAGGAGTAAATTTGGTGCGAATATTTCAAGAAACTGGAATATTTCCGGGACAGCCATACTTCTCTCTGCCTGGGTGATACACGAAAATAAGTCACCCAAAAACCTTATTGTAGCAGCCTGAAAAATAACGGATTTGTCAGATTTGTGACACAAATAGAACGGAAGAAGGTGAATTTATCTGCTCCTATGCACTCATCAGGCTACGCTTGGACAAACTGGGTGAAACATCTGAACATCAAACAGTACCATGGTTGAAGAACAATGTCGAAAGCTCAGTAAGGAAGGCAATCACAAGGCAACCAATAATGTGGGCATTCATGATCACGGACATGAAGAAACTGAAAAATGAAGGAAAATAAAAGTTCCTCCGAAACAGCGCTAACACCACCGTTCAAACCAGAGGAGAAGGTAAAGGAATCAAATGAAAGCCTGATGAAATGGAGTTCAAAGTCAAAACGAAAACCACAGGAAGGAACAGCAAAAGAGAGAAAAACCTTACGTGTAGTGTGTACCATTTCTGAACTCTATCTAAAAGATTCTGCTGCCATACAGGGACGGGGACGAAAGCAGCCATACTATGGGATATGCCAAACACACAGAGAAATTAAGACCAACAGGCCGGATATAGTTGTCAGATATCACCAAGAAAAGAAATGCTTTCTAATAGATGTATAAATACCAACAGATGACAATGTTTCTCCAAAAGAAACGGAGAAACTTTCAAAATACAAAGATCTGGAACTCGATCGAGGTAACCCGAATGTAGAGCCTAAAAACAAATCATAGTAAGCTCATTAGATATGATAAAACAATATTCAGACAAATCCATAATAAAAAAATACCAGGACTAACAAGTATATTTAACATAAAAATAACGTTGCTAGGCACCGCACACATCCTACGTAAAACACTTTCAATATATTGAGAATAAGAGCATCACAACAAACCACAGCACATACCCCAGGCGCACAGGGCTACGCTCGGTAGCGCAGTGAAAGCACGTGATAAAAATAAGATTACTGAATAATAATAATAATAATAATAATAATAATAATAATAATTTCGTTTATTAACCACAATGACTATCGGGAGTGTACAAAAGTGAAACAAGGAAAAACAAATATGAAAGTGTAGGAGATTTATATCAACTAAAAGAGCGAGATCAGCAATAAATAGGGAACTAACAGAATGAATAGCACAGAGCAAAGTAAATATATAGAATGGTTCTCCAAACATAGGAGTGCAACCACAGGTAGAGGTGAAACTACATGTCACTCTAGGACAATCGAGAAACACAAAGGCTGAGGCATATTCCAGTCTCTATAACAAACAGAGACAAACAGAATGTCTTTTGATAGTCACACCTGACAGCCAGATCCCTACTATCTGTGATAATCTGTTCGACATAAACTCATACATGGACACTGAATGTATACGTGCCTGTTAGTTTCATCACTCTGATCGCATCTTGGACAGGTTCAGTTCAATAAACTACAGACAGCCGTGTTTGTAGTGTATGGTCTTGCTCCTTACTTACCTAAACGTACTAGAATGAATCTAAAATGAATATCAACCAAAATAAGTGTAGCCATTGACAGTTCAACATAATGCAATTTCCAACAAAATCTCAATAACTTTCTAACACACTGGCTTATACTGAAATGGCTTTTACACATTTAAGCTACATACATTCTTAGCTCATCTAGACTTATTACCTATGTGAACAGCTCTTTCTAATTACTTCCTCGTCCAGTTTTCTCAGTATAAATAGAGTTACCAATCTTCCAACATACTAACAAATTATCAACTTCAACAGTTTAGAGTTCTTTGACAAAGTCGAGGCCGCAGTATTTTAACAACAGCCTACTCAGTTAAATTACAAATTCATACACCCCGATAAATATACACACATACACACATTTACATCCATCTCCCCTCCCATACCCATCTTCCCCCTCTCTTACATCCACCTTCCCCTTCTCCCTCCTCGTCAACACCCCCTCATAAGCTCATCCCACCACACCCCAACACACTCCTACTCTACCTTCCCACTCCACCCCATCCAATTCCTTACACCCACCACCCACCCCTACCCACATACCCCTACCTCTA
>NC_068989.1:40671257-40674775 GCF_001194135.2 Octopus bimaculoides | reverse complement strand
GCAGTCTACCTCCCACACACAGCCCCTCGTTCCCGATCACCGTTTGTTATCTCCCCCTTTCTTAGCTCTCCTGAAATAAGAATTTCTAACTTCCGGTCAGTCATTGTTATGATCGGCCATTATTATGATTGACCGTTGACTGAACACTATTCAATTTTTTTTCTCCGTGTTTTTCTCCTTGTCTCCGTATTCTTTCTGTTGAAGAGCGTAGCTCGAAACGTCAAAGACTTTCCGTATTCCCGAGCGTCATACTAATATATACTTTTGTTATTTACACCACCTGTCCTCGTCTGTTGTTATTTTTTGTATATTCTCCCATATACACATACATGCAAGTACACACACTATCGTAATTAATATTGCAACTGCCTGCCAACGAAAGAATTTTCGAGGAATACGAGCAATGACAAACTACAAAAAGTAGCTTCAATCAGGTGATATAATTCTTCCCTTTTTCTAATACACGACACAAACGAAGAAAGCATGGAAAAGGAACCTACATAAGGTAACTTGGCTTAAACCCTACAACGTCGCTGTTACGAATCCTGTTGTCAGGCCTTTTTCTCTTTACTACTATAGCACTTCCCTCTTCCCCTTAGCTATCGCATACATGTATACACAACTTAGCGTAGATCATCAGCTCTTCTAATATGGTAATATTCAATAACCAAACGGACACATCTGAATAGTTCTAGGTACTATTCTAATAAATGCTGAAATTGTTCGGCAACGAGAGATGGGACGTCAACACACGGTGCCTTGAGTGAAGTATTGTCTATATATGCAATGTTATAGCACTTACGCGCTTAGGACACAAAGAGCAAGATGAATTTGCCTCATTTACACATTCACACACGTAACACTGCTATAACGTACTCTGCATGTCCGAACAAGATAAACTGATCATAATCGTTACTATAGATGAAGTCGGTAAACTTGAATACTACTAACTCTTCCACGTTCACCATCAATCGATCAGACTATAACAAAAACATGTAGAACAAACATTAACTAAAGGTCATAAGCTTCAACCACAACTGACACCGAACAACGATACAGCAACTTAATACGCAAAATACATTAAGATCTTACGTATACATGCGGACATTAATATATATATATATATATATATATATTTATGTATGTATAAAGAGAGAAAAAGATAAAGAGACCAATGGCAAAGTTAGAAATATATTTTATGGATAAAGTATATTTCTAACTTTGCTATTGGTCTCTCTATCCTTTTCTCTCTTTATACATACACACGCTAATACACAACCTGTGTTATATTCCCCACTCATGTTTATACAACGACAGGGGCAAAACTAGCTGGTATACAACACTTACTCGGTATTACCTGTATCTTTGGGTTTGGTTGAATCCAATACCCTTCATAACCTTATATATATATATATATATATACATAGATAGATACATAGATAGGTAGAGAGTTGGAGGGAGCGAGAGGTAGAGAGAGAGAGATAATACATGGCACCGTTTGGAAAGTCCATAAGCGAGCACACAAAAATAAGCTCACTCGCAGGCATGCATGCATTATCTCACACGTATATATGCACCAACAGATTAAAAGTGAGCACAATTGATGTTTACCCTTGCAACCACACATTCAATTGACCACATAAAAAATTATTACACAAGTGCATTGGTTAATGTCTACAAACAACAAAAAGCAGACGTCAACAATGCTATGAATTAAAAAAACAAATTATCTAAATATGAACTCATGCATTCTAAAATATAAATTTGAACATGACTGATATTAACACAGATACATTAACACACGTGCATACAGATATGTAGTTCCACGATCACAGCAAAATACGAATGCACGCATATCTGTAGATGTACATGCTTCATATTCATGAGCATATTTCCACATGCAAAAACCTATTTTACCTATATACACATGCATGTATTATGAATATCATTGAAAGCCACGTACACACTCATGAACACTTACGTATATGTGTATACGCGCACACATGAGCGTGGGCGAATGAGTATACATACATAGAGAAAGAGAGAGAGAACGCGCATATGTGGGCAGGCATTCTCGTAGAGCACGCATATTTGCCAGTGTACACAGATAGCCGTAGACAACACGAGCACGTGGGTGCACAACCAGACGTACTTATTTGTGTTTTAGGGGAGAAAGAAAGAGGTGAGACAGAGAACGTGGGCGCACTGGGGCACCATACATACATGCATGCATGCATGCATACATACGGTGGACTCTCCCGTCGAAGACGACGAATGAGCGTTCACCTTTTGCTGAACGACCTCTTCAAATGAATTGTTTATAGTAATCAAATGTTCGTGCCGCACATTAGCTCACGCTTTCCATCAAATCGGCGTAGTGTGGACACGTGCACTGAGTGCCTCGCGTCAAGTGTCGAAGTGATTGCAGAGCAGCATGAGGTAAAGTGTTATGCTCAAGAACACAACACAACATCAGTTCTACGAATCTCGCGAGGAATCCAACAGCCTAATCATACACCCTCATATATATATATATATATATATATATATATATATATATAATAATAATAATTATTATTATTATTATATAAATTTAATCAAAAGATTCGATTTGGTTAATAAAATTTGAAAAAAGCAACAAGAATGTATTAGGTTATAGCAGTACGTACGTTTCGTACAAACTTCATTTATTTATGTAGTGAGAACACCACATAAGATGTGCAATGAAAATGTACTCCTCAGCTGCATATATATATGCAGAGTGTGGTGAATAAACTGTCGTTAAATTACAAAAGATGAAAATAACACTGACATCTCCTTTTAACAGATATATCTACCAAAATTACATGAAAATATCTTGAAATACTAAAGAGTAAATTTCTTCAATAAAATCCCATTGGCTTCAACCACTGCCTCCAGACGACTTCGGAATCTCCTGGACGGTCTCCTTGTTTAAGTTGGTGAATGATGTCATAATGCTTGCCTTCATTTCATCGTTGGTGTTACAAGGAGTTTTGTTGTTCTCTCGCTCAACTGCTCCCCACACATAATAATCAAGGGGGTTGTAATCCGGGAAGTTAGGTGGCCAGATGTTAGGAGTGATGTGGGCGCAGAAATTGTTTGACAGCCATGACTGGGTTCTCCTTATTTTGTGGCATCCTGCAGAGTCTTGTCGTTAGACATAGGGTCTTCCAGCAGCCACCCTCTTGATCCAGGGCAGCACTACCTCCCCAAGGCACTTGATGTGGGCCTCCATGTTGTGTGAGGCATTCTGGGAAGATAAATGGAGGAAGAACGTCGCCATCACTAGTGATCACTCCAAACACTATGATGTTGACTGGATGTTTGATTTTTATCGCTCTCAGTACATGTTTGGGGGACACGGTAAACCAAGTGCACAACATTCTATCTAATGCTCTAAGATGCAGCCAATTCACGACATTGTTTTATGCACGCTCACACAGTACACGCACACACATTATATATATATATATATATATATATATATACATATATAT
>NC_068989.1:40669223-40671247 GCF_001194135.2 Octopus bimaculoides | reverse complement strand
AGTACACGCACACACATTATATATATATATATATATATATATATATACATATATATATATGCACATTGCATACATTAACTAGTTACTACGAAGTCATAGCTCTTATTTCTTTATTGCTCACAAGAGGCTAAACATAGAGGGGACAAACAAGGACAGACAAAGTGATTAAGTCGATTACACCGACCCCAGTGCGTAAGTGGTACTTTATTTATCGACCACGAAAGGATGAAAGGCAAAGTTGACCTCGGCGGAATTTGAAGTCAGAATGTAACGGCAGACGAAATACCGCTAAGCATTTCGCCGGTGTGCTAACGTTTCTACCAGCTCTTACAACAATATAAACATTGATGAAGGGAGAAAATACTTCAAAAAATCTGATTTACTGTAGAACTAACTGTAAACACGCTATCTTATATCAGAATTACACTCACAAACGAATTAACCAAAACGACGCCCACGCGCATACATATTTATTTATCCATACATAACTATCTGTAAATATCTACATTTTTACAGACATACCCAAAAAGTTATGTATACACTCATACACTAATGTGGAGTTATATACACTCACTAAAACCTCGAAAGTATATTTCTCTTAACACAAAAGATCAATATTCACACGCAATTATGAAATAGAAGATATAGAAATTAAAATGAAAGAGATCTTCAAACTTCACTGCAAGCGAACATTGGAACCACAGTAAAGAAATATATAAATTAAATACAAAATATAAACTCCATCAGCCACGAGCATTTGTTCTATGGCACGAGCACAACAGCAAGTAATGTTTCTATTAGTCTACATGAAAAGGTGATGAAAGTTTATTGCGCAAAATAGGCTGAGCAAACAATTTTAATTAAACGTTACAAGAAACTTAAATTGTTAGAGAAGAACAGTTGTATAACCCATGGGTATTAAACACTAAATAAAATGAGAGAAAAAGTGTTTTTCTATTTCGAGATTAGCGCAAATTCAACTTAAAACCAGATTTAAAGTATCATAAGAAATTCTAAGTAGAAGTAAAGAGATAAATCATGGAATGGAAATAAATACAACATAAGCGCTAGTTATTTATTTGAATCGATGATTCAGTCAGAGGCAGTGAATGTGTGTATGTGTTATATCCGTTATTGCTTTGTTCCATGTTTAGACAGCAAAGAATGATTATTTTTTACGTATTTATTAATTCTCCATGCCATTTTTGTTTGACTTTCCTCTCGGTGCTTAATTTCAGGTTACCTGTCTATTTTATATATAAATACACACGCGTGCGCGATACTGACTGCCATAAACGTATATATAAATATATGTATGCGAGTGTTTGTTTTAAATATGTATGTGTGAATAGTTAAATGTTGATACATCGAAGAAGTATACAGATAATGGGATTGCATCTGTTTATGTGACCACTAAAACTTTATATTTAATATACCATCAGTTGAAGAAAAACCGATATTATAATGATATGTATGTTATAATAGAACGGTATAATGTATTTTGTTTAAGAGAAACGAAACGGAAGAGTACAAACAGAAGGACCAGCATTAAACGTAATGGATGTATATGCGTAACATCTCTCTCGAAATAAATGTGAATGAATTAAGGTTAGCATTGCGCTATTTAGCAATGATAAAATACATATCGCAATACATACATTGCTACATTAATAGCTAAGTAAATCGATATTTTGAAATGAAATAACAAAAATATATATGGAGATGACCAGTTAGATATATTGGAAACAAAACACGATCGATATCAAAGTAAATATCCATATGTGATTGCAGATTTAGATATTTCAGAATTGCATGTGTAAATACGCAATCCTCAGTGCAAGAGATATCAATGTAGAAACGTGTGTTTTTGTGTGTATATATGTATGCACCTATCCGTAATATTTTTTTCAAATTTTGGCACAAGGCCAGCAATTTCGGGGCAATGGGGACGGTTAATCACATCGACCTCACAGCTCAACTGGTACTTATTTTATCGAGCCCGAAAAGATGAAAGGTAAAATCGA
>NC_068989.1:40665487-40669123 GCF_001194135.2 Octopus bimaculoides | reverse complement strand
CACATAAACATACACGTTTTTGGTTCGACCTTCGAACATTACATTACAACCACGTTCATCCCTGAAATATCATTTTCTTCTAGTAACACCGTACGCTATTTTGTTTGAACTACATGATTTTGGTTTACTCATTTGTTCCTATGTTTTCTCATTTATGAATGCGATTCTCACATTCAAGAATTTTCTGTTTGTTGTATTCATAACTTTTCCTGCAGACAAACTACTTATTTCTTCTTGTTTCTTCCATTTTCCTATCATTCTAATATTGCAGTGCTATTTTATATGTTCTGTAAACCCGCAGCGAAAACACTGTTTTTATAAGGACAATCTTTTTTCAGGTGCATCCCTCCACAGGCCATGCATAGGTCTACATCCTAATATTTTTTTGCAGTAGTCTTGTGTGCGAACACATTTTCCGTTGAAATTTCTTCCGTGTCATACCTTCATTTTCATATCCTGTCACAATCTTCCAACAGTTTCTGCAGTGTCAAATCCTGGTTCATTTCCAGTTTTGATAGAATTTTCTTTCGGATTTCTGCATCCCTTCTAGCTGTCAATCCTTCTGCAAAAATCAAACACTTGAAAAAATCTGGAGTAAGCATATGTAGCCTAAATCTCTCATATTCTTTGTTGACTGTCTGTGTGAGTAGTGAAGTCTTCATTTTCGCTCATTTCTATGTTTAAACATTTCCATCTACTATTAAACAATGAGTTCACTTCACTAAACATTTTACACAAAATATCAACTTACACTCGTTTTCAAAAATTTGTTGAAATCTTCGAAAGTAAGCCTCGAAGGTTATTCCTTGTTCGGGGGCCACATATGAATTCGCTTATAGCATTTGCTACATGGTCAGGTGAAAACGTATTCTCCGGTTTGGTTATCAACTTCATTGGGTGCAATATTTGCTCCTACTACCATTGTTGTTGTTATCGTTGTTCCTTCAGTTGTTTTTGGTTTGCAACACAACTATCACAGCTAACAAGTCTATTTTATGATATTTTATGATTTTCGTAAGTTTGCACAAGATTTTTGTTTCTTTTTAGTTGAGTTATTTATTTTTTCGTGTGAATTAGTTTAAACTCTTCGTATGAATGTTTTCCTTTTCACTCCGCGTGAATTAGCTTTCCCTCGTCGCCACTGTTGTACCTGTCTTTTGACGACGGTTGTCGCTCTGGGAGGTGTTTTTATATTCAGAAGTCATCAATAGAATGGTTCTATCTGGCACTGTACGACCCACCACTTGTAACAGTGTTATTATCCTCAAAAGGTGGGATCGTTATAACGTCCACTTAGTAACACAATATAATTACTATATCAGCACAGACACGAGTATCAACAGTCTACACGTACTATTCTCTTTATTATTGGCATAAAGCCATTTTATACAGAGTTTACAGTGGGACAATACAAAAGACGTACATGGGGAAAGAAAAATAAACGAATGATTTATGGATTATTAATTAATGATGATGAAATGGCTTCCCACCCACCAAAGCAAAACGTTCCATTTAACTGTTCTAACTGTTCAGTATTTATCATGATTTATTAAAATTATATTTTACCTTGTTTTAGTAATCCCAGAAAAAATCCACGTCCGCAAGACCCACTACAACTGGCATCTCATCGTATTTCACTTTAATCGTCGTACATTCAATTCTTTCACCAAATCTCTCCGTCAGCTTTGTCGCTTTTCCATCATCCAGCAACACTGCTATGGTGTTTTCGTCTGACAATCTGACTCTTACAACGCCTTTTATCTTTGTTACCTGTTTTTCTCTCTCTGTTTCTTTTATAAACGACCATTCTTTTGTCATATTTTTCTGTTGGTATATTTCCTGACTCTGTTCTTCTTTTCGGTCGTTCTTTCTGTTTCTCCTCATCTTTGCTTGTAGAAGGCTCTGGTTCGGGTTCTAGCGTTTGACTTGGTGTTACTTCATTCTTTCTCTTTTCCTGTGTTGCTTTTCTTTTCCTTTTGGGTGGTGACTCACCCTTTCCTTCTCTCTCGGTTTCGGCTGCTGCTATTTCTTTTTCCACTACCACCGTACTTTTGTCCTCCCCCTGACAATCCTCTGCCACTTGTCCTTGCTTCTGGGGGCACTTTGCTTTTATGCGCCCCCTTACACCGCAACCGTAACATACTGGTAGCCTGCCCTCCACCATTAACCTCAGCCTGGTTTCATCAGGTAGAACCACCTCCTCTGCAATATTGTGGAGGTCTGACAAGGTGATATGCAGTATGACCCCAAGGCCATACCCCACGAGTTGACCTCTGTTGTCTTTGAAATTTTAAAAATTCCTGTATTTTCCTCCGCATTGAATAAAATTGCCGTCACCAGACAGTCTTCTTCAATTTCAGGTGGCACCCGACCGATTCGAACTCGTGTTGCGCGCATTCCGCAGTACGTCGGTAGTAGTGCCCATATCGATGATTTCAAGGCTACGGTGGAGTATTTTTTCGCTTCGTTTTCATTAACGAAGCGTACCTCCACCGTGCCGTATTTTCTTCCTATATTAAAAAACGTTATTACGTCTTTAATATCCTTCCAGCACTCCTCTATCTCGTCGACATTATCAATTTCTATTTTATTTGTAGCTATATTTAACGTACGGTAGGTTATTGTCTTTCTCTCTGCCTTCTCTGTTGTTTCTTTTGCTAGCGTTAGCCTCAGGCTATCACCTTCTTTCTTCAATAGTTGGTTAAATTTCTAGAAGTCTTTATTTCCGACTTCCAAATCTCTTATCTGCAAGAGCTCGGCCGATAGGTTTCTGCCTGTTACTGCAGCATAGCTTCCAGTTTGCGACTGCACATTTCCAATATTCTCTGCTTCACCCATAAATGGGGAAGCCACACAAAATCTTCAACAGTTCAACGAAAAATACAAGTTCAATAACCATGATCACAATTCAACAAGCATAAATTCAGTCTACATGTACTCCTGACCTTCGACCTTTTTCTGTCGACCGGCTACTGGTCTATTTATAATGGCTGCCTACTACCACATTTTTTTTTTACCGGGAGGGGTGTACAGTTTCACTATACAACGCGTCCTGGGGTTTAAAACGGTAGGATGGTCGAACAGCCATATTGATGTGGCAATAAATATTACTTTTCAATAATATGTTATATTGATAGAAATCTATAATAAAAGAATTGAGGAACAATGTGTTTGATAAGTGGCTTTATGTTTTGCATTAACTCTATAGAAGTGAAGTAAATTCCTCTAAACAAGAATCGGAACCACTATGATCATCACACCAGATGAGGTTTACCATCGATGCATACTTGTTAAATAACTGATAGTGACTTAATCGACAACGGCAGTAGGATACAAAAAGCAAGTTATCGAAACCCGATTCTGATTGGTCTCAGAACGTTCAATTGCCGAAGTAGACATACTCCTTTCTTCTTTTAGTTGTTTCAGTCATTTCACTGCGGCCATATACTGGAGCACCACCTTAAAGTTTTTTTTTTTAGTCAGCGAAATCAAATCCAAGACTTATTCTTTGGAAGCCTAGTACTAATTCCATCAGATTCTGTTGCCAAACTGGTAAGTGGCGGGGTCGTAAAAACACCAACATCGGTTGTCAAGCGATACTGGGAGGGGAGACACACACACACACTATATATATAT
>NC_068989.1:40655949-40664988 GCF_001194135.2 Octopus bimaculoides | reverse complement strand
GTATGATTGGTACTTTAAAAATGGCAATATTATATCTACTTGAAAAAGTAGAGTTAAAAAAATATATTTGCTATGTGCGTACACTGTACGACCACTCTGAAATTGACTTCAGGTAACGAAAAATGACAACGGGAAGAGTTTGACTTCAGTTCACGAATGCTGCTTTGAATCTTTAGCAGTTCGCAGTGAAAAAATGTTGCGTTAGAAATATCGTAATGGATGAGTAAATAAGCATATTTAAAGTGAAACAACGCATCGGTAGGTAAACAAAGGTATCGACTAATAGAAGTGAAGAAAGGGTACATCACCTTTCAAGTAACTCAGAATAGGTAAAGGTAAGCTTTCCAAAGTTTGATGTAGTTTAAATATGGAGATTAAGATTGATTGCTATTGGATATTCATCGCATACACAGTTCCTAGTCAATTTAATCACCGTCGCAGGTGGACACTCGAAATAAATAGACAAAATCCTATCACTTTGATGATACTCTCTAACGAGGTAATAATAAACAATTACAACATACAAATAAAAAATTTAAAAAATGTGAAAACTGACTAAAAAATATTCTTTAATGCCAATATACGACCATATAGATTCAAAATGTATAGAAAACCCTACTTAGAAAACCTATTTACATACAACGAATTAGAAAAAAAAAACGTGTAAACCACCTCTTTGCCCGGTTTGTCCATTTACGTGGGAGCTCTGGACAATATGTTATAGTCCATGACCATCCTTGGAACATAAGTAATGTGTGTGTGTAAATGTTGGTGAAAATCGGTTGAGAATTGTGGAAATGTATGTGTTAGTCAAAACACAAACACATACTGATTTATATATATATATATATATATATATATATTTATTCACACACACGACGGGATTCTTTCAGGTTCCGTCTACCAAATCCACTCATAAGGGTTTAGTCTGCTCGAGGCTATAGTAGAAGACACTTGCCCATGTTGCCACGCAAGGGTACTGAACTCAGAAACTTGTGGTTTGGGAGCATGATTTTTGCCAAAGGCTTTCTCACTCTTGTTCCCTAAATTCACGGGTTTCTGAAGTCGAGAAATATTTGAGTGTGGCATTTGCCTACCGACAAAACACACCCTAGCTCATTTCCACTGACAACGTGGCGGTATGAAACTAAAATACTGTCAAGCATTAAATTTCTACCGTATACACCCACCAATACTCCGTCAGAATTCATTCATTGCTTTTGTATGAGCTGCTTCATTGACGGTATTATCGTTATTATTATTAAAGTGGTGAGCTGGCAGTATCATTAGGACGTTGAATAAAATGCTTAGCAGCATTTCGTCCGTCTTTACATTCTGAGTTCATATTCTGCCGAGGTTGACTTTAGCTTTCATCCTTTGGGCAGTGATGAAATAAGTATCAGTCATGCACTGGGGTCGATGTAGTCGACTAGCTCTATCCCTTCAAAATTCCAGGTTTTATACCTGTTGTAGAAAGGATAATTATTATTATTATTATTATCATCATTGTTATTATTGAAAGCGGTGAGCTGGCAGAATCCTTAGCACGCTGGACGAAATGTTTAGCGGTGTTTTGCTCGTCGCTACGTTCTGAGTTCCAATTCTGCCGAGTTCGACTTTGCCTTTCATCCATTCAGAGTTGATAAATTAAATACCAGTGAAACACTGGGGTCGTTGTAATCGATTGTCTCCCTCCCCACAAAATCCAGTCCTTGTGCTTATAATAGAAACTATTATTATGATATAGAATACTCAAAACATGAAAATATAGCACAAAGGTATAGATATCTTATGGCGCTATCTAGTTTAGTAACATAATGTGTGACATATTATGCAGTAATTAATACTACCAGATGCAGCATAGAAGTATAATAATATTATACTAACTTCATGTCTTTTTTGATTTGCTGTATATATCCGCTGGTATCCACAGTGAAGTCAAAAGTGGTAGACACGATCAGTGTTTGGATTATTTTTCGTTTACCTTCATCTGTATTGAAATGCATCTCATGACATTAATATGTACTAACAAGATTATTGCTGCTACTATTATTTTCGTAATTGTGCTTCATTTTTTTAAAGTTTCACTAGATTGATTAGGGAAAAGTTGCCTTTTAGAATGGTGTTGGTCGTGTGGATGAAAGATACTGTGAGGTTTAGTGATTGTGTTAAGCGATCGTGTCACTCACATGTCCAGGTCTCTTTTTATTCTATGATAATTTCGTTGCGCAAGTGATCTATGTTTGGGATCATTACGAATGCGGTCTGTAAAGTTGGAAAGAATGCTATTTGTGTTTGTTCGTTCTGGTGGTTTATTATGGAAAAAAATAGCGTACCAGTCGGAATAGTAACACCATTCGTCAAAATTTATTTTATGTAAACTAGTATTAATGGCCTTTCGCACTAAATGTAATGTCCTTCAGTGTTAATTCTGGTACTGGTTATTTAGTTGATCACACAAATGAATCGTCAAACGACGGAGATCCGTTATAAAAAATGTAATCGAGTCGTGTAATTTAACAATAGGTAAATGGCATCTGCACAGTCCCACTTAATGCTAAAGTTAGCAGTCAAAATTTACCCAAATAACATTTTAATATCGTAAAATAGAAAACACTAAATAAAGTAACCCTAACTCTAGTATAGTTTGAACGTCTTCGATTATTATTCACACTGAGTTCTGGCCTGAAAATAAATATTAAATACAAGCCCGAGAAAAATATAAAAATATATAGTACTGATCCATTGAATGAGTTAATGTGTCACTTACCTCTCGACACTAATTGATGTCAAGTTCAAAATGGAGGCAACTGCTGACAGCATATCCACAAAGGATGCTAATTTGCAAACTGGTGCTCCACCCTCTGCGTGCGGTTTGAAATAACGTACCAATTCATAAGGTGTGCACACCAGTATAAACATCAAATCAGCAACGGCAAGACTAACCATGAATAAAGATGTTACACTACGTGGCTTGCGATCGCCACACACGGCAAAAATCACCAACGAGTTTCCCAGTAATCCGAGTAAAAATGTTAAACTGTAAACTGTGACTGTTAAACAGAAGTAAGATTCTTGCACTCCAGGAAGTCTCAACTTTTCGAGGTCCTCGTAGAAATAAAGATCATAACTGTAATCATACATTCCACCTTGGTAAATGTCCGAATATTCACCGGCTGTCAAATTCATTTTCAGTTTTGATAATGAAATTTCTGTTTTCTGCTTTGCTCTTTTTATTATGAAGTTTTATAGAATTTCAGTGGGATCTGAAAATATAACAACGTTAAAAGTTATTCTTCTATAGTGAATATTTGCTGTTGCTGTGGTTCTCAGGCTCTACTACAATCCTATCTTTTGTTTTAATTCCAGAGGGGGGTGCTGAAACGTTCCTGGCTTTAAGGGTGTCGTGAAAGAGCTGGTTGAAGGCCCAACCATCCAAGTTCTTTTACAGAGCTTATAAAACTGAAGTACTGCTGCAATAATTGTGTAAATCTGAGAGGGGAATATGTTGAATAAAATCATAATTAACTGATCCTTTTTACTCAAAGCCAACAACTTTTCAGCACCCCTCATTAAAATGAAATCCTATTAATGATGATCTATTTAAAACAGGGAAATAGGGGAAAAATATATAATTAGGAAGCATATGTAAAAAAAAAAAACCCACTTATAATTCTAACTGATTATCAATACATATACATTGTTTTCAGAACCATATTATATAAATATTGCTGTGACTGAAATATTGATGTTCAAGAAAGATTGAAATAAGAACAAAGTAACACATTTGCAATATAATAATCCGTTAATAAAAGTAAATACATATAACATTCTACATATGCATATATTTTAAATATTCGATGCTTTATAAATCCTTCTCAACCAGAATGTTGTTTTGAAGTAGACAGCAATCCACCATAATCCATTTAAATAGACATCTCAAAAACAAATAGACGGCATCATTTTTGAAAGAGCCATTTTGGGAAACGAAATAATGGTATTATGCAGAATACATTAGCAAGTTTGAAGCACCAAATAGTGTTCGCATTAGATAAAACGATATGATAAGGGTGTCTGCTCACATTTGATACGTTTGTGCAATTATATTATAAGGACAATGCACGTCCTAGAACCCGCTGCTCAACCATTCATACCATATAGTTTGATCTACAGCTGGTAGATAAATCCGGTGCCGATGTTTACTAGAAATATTGGCGTGACGCCTGTGTGGATGTTAGTAGTGGCCACCCCTGTATCTGTCAACTTATTTCTGCATTGACCACAAGGGGCTAAACGTACAGGAGACAAACAAGGACAGACAAAGGAATTAAGTCGATTATAAAACTGAAGTACTGCTGCAATAGTTGTGTAAATCTGAGAGGGGAATATGTTGAATAAAATCATAATTATTTGATTCTTTTTACTCAAAGCCAACAACTTTTCAGCACCCCTCATAAAATCTGGTGCGTAACTGGTACTTAATTTATCGACCCCGGAAGGATGAAAAGCAAAGTCGACCCCGAAAGGATGAAAAGCAAAGTCGACCTCGGCGGAATTTGAACTCAGAACGTAACAGCAGACGAATACCGATTTCTTTATTACCCATAAAGGGCTATACAAAGAATTTTTAAGACATCACAAAACATAAAGACCGTACAAAACGCAAACATAAAATCGGGGTAATTAAAATAAAATGATAATATGCAAGAATGAAAAAAAATGAGGCGCAATGAACACTCGATCGGGTGGTTACATTTATCCAGTTTTTCACTTTTTTACGTTCAACGTCATGTAAACATTTTAACGGTTTTGTACCTCAAAAAATTCAAACACTCGCGTTACCTTTCTTCCATTAATCATGGTTACGTCCGTCTTTAACAACTGCAAATAATCAGTTCTAGGGGGTGGTGTCTCCACCAACCATACCCGTTTCGTTATTAAATTTTCCCCAAGTTCTTTTATGTACTCCCAGAAGTTTCTCTCTTGTATCATAATGCATTTCTCAGCACATTTCTCGGGAATTTTCACTGTTATTGCTTCCTGCAACTTCTCGACTTATCTCTCCATCTGCTCGCAATTCTCGTACTTTATCAAAACCCCCTTCTATTTCACATCTTTATCCGTTCTCTCCTCCTCTTCTTGTACATTATTAGTTTCTGGCTTTTTTATCTCTTTTTTGTTTTCTGTTGACCGTTTCTTTGACTTATTTTTCCTTCGCTTTTTAGGGTTAGTAGCTCCATTTTCGTTCTTCTCCTTTGTTTTCTCTGTTTCACACTTCTGTCTCTCTTTTATTTCCGCAGTGTGGTCTACAATTATTTCCTCCTCTGTTTGTGCTTTCTCTTGCTGTGGCAACTCATATAGGGGGCATTTGGTCTTTATATGACCTCTCTCCCCGCATATATAACAATTTGATTTTCTTCCCTCGACTACTACATTTAACGTTTTCTCGTCCTCCACTTCTATCTGGTAGGGAATTCTTTCTATGTCCTCGAATGTGGCAAAAAGCCACATTTCGAGTCCAAATCCCCACCATTTGCACACTTTTGATTTCGCCACTGGTCCCAATTCCGGCTCCTCCTTGGTTGAAGCTAGCACTGTTGCAACCAACTACTCCGGCTTAATTTCTGGTGGCACTCTCGGAATACGTATTCTCACACTTCTTCTTCCTCTATAACTTGGTAGTAATCCTATTTTTGTATTTCTTAAAATATTGGTCGCATGTTTGGTTGTCTCTTCTATGGTGGCAAACCCAACCTCTACCGTACCGAACTTTCTTCCTCTGTTGATGTACGTGGCTTCATTGACAATTTCACCCAGGCACTCCTCGATTTCCTCTTCCGTCACCATTTCAATTTTACAGGTTTCGACAGCCTGTGTACGATGCACAACTGTCCTCAGAATTTTTTCTACTTTAGTCTCTTTTGGGGGACACAATTTGTATGAGTCTCTCTCAACTTCTATCAAATTCCTGCTTCTGGTCACCTCCTCCATATCCAACTTGATTAACTTGGTTTCTAGCGGCACTGGCTTCCTCACCGCAGTAGCTTTGGCGTAGCTCTCCATACTGGAGACACTACTATTCGCCATAGCTGGGAAAAAATGCAGCAGCTCACGTGAAACGTAACCGTAACAATTCCCCAAAAATCACAAGAGACAGTTTTCCCAAATAACACAACCGTATTCACAATAATTCACAGAGCCGTTATACCGCGAAGCAGTTCGTCCGGCGTGCTAACGTTTCTACCAGCTCGCCGCCTTGCGTGGTTCCAAGCCTTTGCTTGCCGTAGCTACGTCAGCTACTATATGTACAAAATATGTTTTTGTCCTGCTGCTACTATTTTCACATTTAGGCGAAATTAGCAGTTTGCAGTAGCAGGAAGTATGCTTGCATATCGTCTTTTAAGAGCAGACAAAGTGCAACTTCTTCTTTGTCCTCCTCCTGGAAAAAAGTCCTGATTTAGATCCATGCAATTTTGGCAGCACTTTTGATGTACAAAATGATAGTTTGTGCCATCTTCTCCATGCCAGTAGTTACCTAGCAGGTAAAATCTGCGTATATATCTCCTTTTATACCCGATATTTCTTTTGCCTACATTGGACATCTTCGGTGTTACTCCAAAGTTTCTTCTTTCCTTTTGGAGGTTTCACTGGGACACCCACATTTAGGTAAGCTGGGAGTTGTATATGCAAAAATTTGTGTGTGTGTGTGAGTGTGTATATCTACACAAACGTAAGCTTATACGAAGAGAGATATAGACAAAGAATCTCACCCGGAAGATCTATATGTATGTACTTCCGTACATATGCAAGCACGTAAATATGTCTACAGATATATACTTTTAAATGTATACTCTGTGTGTGGAAACAAATATATGCGGGCGCGCAGACACAGAGAGGGAGAGAGAGGGAGTTGAGAGAAGAAGAATCAGAGTGTGAGTGAGAGGAAAATAATTGTGCGAGGTGAACCTAAACCGATAGGTATCTCCGACGGGAAAATAAAAATAAAGGGAAATAAATAAATAAATAAATAAATAAAGATATCAGCATAACTTTTCAGGTTATGGTTCCAATTTGATCTATGTTCACCAATGATTTACGATTTGTGCTTGTAGATTTGGTTTCTTGAAATCTTCTGTAGACGTAAAGAAAACGATTTAAGATCTCCGTTTTCAATTCGTGAAATTATTGTGCTTCGTCTGAAAATGCCTGAAAAACATGTAGTCTATTTGTTTACAACAAAAGATATCAGGTTTATTCCTTGTTATATTTATCTCATACGCAATAATGTCGAACAAGTAAATAACTAAAACTAAGCTTACTTTAAGAATACGCTATCTACTAACTTCCAATAATTAATTAAACAACAATTGCACACATAAGATTGTCAACGTTAATAATATAAAAAAAGCAAACGCTACCATGTAACTGGAAGCTAAAACTATATTTTGAAAAGTTTGTAAACACGAGAGTTTGTCGGAAAACTTAAATACATTATTTAAAACTCAAATTTTCGGAGAAAATTCTTTTGTGCAATATATTAATTTTATCCTACATAGTAGTTCATTCAGAGACAATTCAATCTTTGGTTATTTCGATGTATTTCCCCGTTTTTTTAGAGACATTCAGGAGGAAGTAATGCACGTGCTGGTAGAGAGACACTATATACGTATATGCACAAACATACATACACGCATACATAGGTATATACGCATGCATACATGCGCATATACACTTGCATACGTGCGTACATACACAAGCATGCATGCATACATACACATACATGTATGCATACATACGTATACATGCATGTATGCATACATACGTATATGTATGCATACATGTATGCATACATACGTATATGTACATACATGCATGCATACGTATATGCACATGCATGCATACGTATATGCACATGCATACATACGTATATGCACATGCATACATACGTATATACACATACATGCATACGTATACACACATATATGCATACATACGTATATACACATACACGAATACATACATACATACATCCATGTGTATATACACATACATCCATCCATGTGTATATGCATATCTATACACCCATGCGTATATGCACATTTATACATCCATCTGTATATATACATGAATATATCCATCCATATGTAAATACGAATACATGCATGCATCCATCCATCAATATGTATATACACATACGTACATGTACATATGTAGAGACAAACAATAATGCAAATGAACAAAACTCCTTGGGTTTGATATACAATATGTATACATGTATACACGTAAATAAAGGACGACATCATTGTTTCGAAGGCTTCTAACAGAAACTTGACGCGTTCAGGCTCAGATAACAGAATCGCGCGCGCGTGTGCGTACACATATTTAGATATAATTATTTCTATGTATACACCGTTTGAATGAACGTGCGAGTGTAAAAGGGTGCAGGCATATAAATTGTTTCCCGAGTAATACCATTGATGATTAATGATTGAGCGAGTGATACCATTAATGATTAATGATTGAGTGACTGTGAAGGGGAACATGCAAACTGAAATTAAGTTTTATGGGCAACTAATTTATATCCCGCTGCCGTAATAAAGTGATCACGTTTCCTCTACAGAAAAAAAAATAATAATTACAGAGAAGAAACACATCAAATCTTTCTAGTTTATATTTTTACATCTTAGAGTATCAATCTATTTTCATAAAAGGCAAGATATATTGATGCGAAAAGAGAGTGAAGTCGAGGTTTTAGTAAATATTTCAATCTTGACTTTTGTTTCCATTCACTTATCTTGGCCTATTTAGTTTATAATTTATATATTTGCTTCACACACACACACACACAACTACCATTATACATAGGTATGCATACTTGTGTACGAATATAGGTACATATATGTGTTTGTATAGGCATTTGTGTGTAGATATGTACACATACACACACATATACATGTATAGACACACACGTATATACCTATGCTTATATGCATCTATATTTATGTGTGGATATGTATATATATATATATATATATATAT
>NC_068989.1:40653488-40655813 GCF_001194135.2 Octopus bimaculoides | reverse complement strand
GAGTATGTCTGTAAGTAGATTCATATGTCTACAACCCGGCTAATACATTATAAAAAGAAATGAGAAACTCTTTCAACGATATTGATTTAATCTCATCTTTATGGGATTTTCTTTTCATTTGAGCTCTGTTGAGCTCAGAATATTTAATACAACTCCATATTGTAGATCTCCACGCTTCCCTATCTGCTGCAAATGATGCAAGATAAGTGATGTAACATAATTTAAGGCATTTCAAATTTGATTTTACAGAATAGGCGCAGGAGTGGCTGTGTGGTAAGTAGCTTTCTTACCAACCAAATGGTTCCAGGTTCAGTCCCACTGCGTGGCACCTTGGTCAGGTGTCCTCTACTATAGCCTCGAACCGACCAAAGCCTTGTGAGTGGATTTGGTAGACGGAAACTGAAAGAATCCCGTCGTATATATGTATATGTGTGTGTATTTGTGTGTCTGTGTTTGCCCCCCACAACACCGCTTGACAACCGATGCTGGTGTGTTTACGTCCCCGTAACTTAGCTGTTCGGCAAAAGACACCGATAGAATAAGTACTAGGCTTACAAAGAATAAGTTCTGGGGGCGATTTGCTCTACTAAAGGCGGTGCCCCAGCATGGCCGCAGTCATATGACAAACAAGTGAAAGAGTAGAAAAGTAACACTGTATCCTTTCTTCAGCTTACAATTTTTTTCTGTTTTCTGGCATAAGTACACCATAAAGCGTTTGTTTGAGAATTGCTCATATACATACAGATGAGATGGTTTGTACATCGTAGTTGACACTTAATAAGCATAGCTTGGGCCGATGTGATTCTAACTTCAATAACTTCAGTGTCAAGAATGAGTACTACCTTATTTTGAGTAGGTGGCGGAGACAATTTTGGTGAAATCTTTCACAACTCATGTATATTGTTCGCGTCTGAGAACAATATACAACAACACTGACAGACAATATGAGACATATTAGTTGATATTTCTGTCAACTCTGATATGACACTGTGGCAAGACTTCAGATTCTAGGCTGCCAAAGGCTTTTGCTGCCTTTGAGTAGAAGTGATCTCTGCGTCTAGATTTCCATCATATACCATGGTACCCAGACACTCAAAATAAGTCAACACTTTAAGAAATCTACTCTTAACCAGTATCTGAAGTGCACTGACTAATTCTCCAGGTTGATGCAATATAACAGATTTTTTCAAAAACAAACGTACACACGCACACACACAAAGGTACATATACACAGACAAACATGCATAAAGGTATATATACATAAATTTACACATGCGTAAGGGTATATATAAATATTACACATAAACATGCATAAAGTTATATATACATATCTATACACAAAAGTATGTATTTACACGTTGTTTGGGATAAGTTTAACAAGTTTCATGTTTTTTGATCTTTCAGGGACAGCTTCATGTTTTAATGAACATTCAACAGTGTTGGAGGCCATAAAAGATTAGAGTTAGTTGAGAAAAAGTTAGCTGACATGGAGGCTTCTTGCCATACCTCCGGAAAGAGTCAGAAGTGTTTGCCGAAGGATTTTTTATAAGTCTTCACCAAACCAAATTTCTGGCCTCCCAATTATCCCGATTATAATATCATGGACTATTATGTGTGGGGTGCGGTTGAGAAAGACAATAACTCCTCTGTTTGCAACAGCTAGGACGAGCTGGTAGCCAAAACCATGGTGGTGTTCGAAGATCTCAGGGACGGAGTGAAAAAAGCCAGTGCTTGGAGTTGTCTTGAGGCCGTGGTGGAAGATGAGGGCAGCTACACTGAGTACACAGTTATCTCCCAACCATATTCTAGATGATATTTTCTTGATTTTAAAACTACTCTTACTTTTGAATAGGATACAGTATTTCCATTTCCTTCTATGCAAAATGTTAGATTTAGCGCGAACATAGCGTAAATATATGTAAGACACACGAGCATAATTATATATAAGGATATATAAACACACACACACATATACACACGTAAAGGTACATACGCACACACGCATAGAGCACTCGAAGGTGCACACATGTGCATATATATTCATACACACACACAGAGGTACATACATATATATTCATACGCACACACAGGTGTATACATGCATATTCGTACACATACACAGGTGTATACATGCATATTCGTACACATACACACAGGTATATCCATATATAATCGTACTCACACACAGGTGTATACATATATTCGTACACACACACAGGTATATACATATATATTCATATACACACAGGTATATACATATATATTCATACACGCACAGGTATATACAGATATATTCATATACACACAGGTATATACATATATATT
>NC_068989.1:40650078-40652489 GCF_001194135.2 Octopus bimaculoides | reverse complement strand
TACATTATATATATATGTGTATATATATATATATATATATATATATATGCATACACACACACACAGACAGGTATATACATATATATTCGTACACACAGAGATATATACATGCATATTCGTACACACACACAGGTATATACATATATATATATTCATGCACACACATGCATATACATATATATTCATACATACACATGTATATACATATATATATTCATATACACACATGTATATACATATATATATTCATATACACACATGTATATACATATATATTCATGCACGCACACAGGTATATACATATATATTCATACACGCACACAGGTATATACATATATATTCATACACACACACAGGTATATACATATATATTCATACACACACACACACACACACACACACAGATATATACAATGCTAACGACGTTAAAGCTAGTGATAGGATAGAATACCTCCCCCTACGCCAACCCTTTATTACCCTAAAAGACCAGAAAGCTAATTTCAATAGAAACCCTAAATGTAGACTAATTAACCCAGCTAAAACTGAAATAGGCATGATTAGCAAATATATTTTAAATCGTATTTTAAGCAAGTTAAATAGAGATTTAAATTTGCGGTTTTGGAAAAATAGTAAGACAGTGATAGATTGGTTCATTGGGATTAGCCATAAGAATAACTGCAAATTTACGTAGTTTGATATTGTCGAATTTTACCCGTCAATATCTAGGCCTTTGCTTCTAAAAGTATTAGAGTTCGCCAAGTATGTCACCATTGATAGCTCGGAAATAGATATTATCTTTCATGCAAGGAAATCCCTTCCTTTTAACGAGGATTCCACCTGGGTCAAAATGAGTGAGGATTCTCTTTTCGATGTACCGATGGGGGCATATCATATGATGGGGCGGAGTTATGTATGCTTATAGGAACTTATATTTTGCATAATCTGCATCTAGAATTCCCTTTTATAGATGCAAGATTAAACAGGGATGACAATCATAGGTAACCTTAGAAAGAATCTGATTACTTTCTTCCAAAAATGGGCTTACGGATTACGATAGAAAGGAACCTTAAAAGCATAGATTTTAGATATCAACTTAGATTCACAATCAGATAAATTTAAACTCTATCGTAAGCTCAACGAAAAGCTATGTTATATTAGCAAAGAATCTAATCATCCACCCGTAATTCGTAAGGACCTAGTCAGTAATGTAGGAAGGCGAATTTCATTAATTTCTTCAGATAAGACAGCATTTCAAAATGCTGCGCCGTATTACAACAATGCATTAAGGAAAAGTGGATTTTCGGAGAAGATCCAGTATAGTTCATTTAATTCTAGCAATAATAGACCACGTAGAAGTAAAACTAGGAAAGTTTTGTGGTTTAACCCTGCATTTAATATTGCCGTAAAAACAAATATAGGTAGGGAATTCTTAAAATTAGTTTCTGAGCATTGTAATGGCAGAATACTGAAGGTTAGCTATTTTTGTTGCAAAAACCTCGCCTTTTTCATTAGCCAGCACAACACGAAAATTATTACAGACAACTACAATGCCGAATCTAATCTGAGGAACTGCAGCTTCAAAGATAAGACTTGCTGTTTGTTGGAAGGAAAAGAGCCAAGTGCAAGTAAATGGCTGGCAAGAATATAAAACATATACAGCGGCTTCGGAAAATTCATTCATGACTCGATTATATTCCCACCGAAATTCTTTCCGATACCTCGAGAACAGGACAACGACAAGTCTTGCAAAACATGTCTGGGAATTGAAAGAGAACGAAACCCGTCCTTTCAGTGTAACCTGGGAAATTCTAGAAAAAGCATCAGCATACAGACATGGAGCTTATAAAAGCCCTATGAAATGTAATCATTGTCTCTCATAAAAGTTCTTCATCCTGTTCCAGGATAAAAATGCTTTAAACCAGAGATGCGAGCTCTTAAATTCCTGCAGGTACGCCGCAAAGTTTAAAATGTCAACCGACAAAATACCATACAGGTAAAATGTTTTGACTTTCAAAAAATCGTTAACTGTTGCATTCGAATTTCACTTTACACCTAATAGCTATTTTGCATTGCAATGCTAGTGTATATTTCGACGTCACGTTTAAGAAAGCCTTCGACTGTTTCCAAATGTTAAGCATAAGCTTCGCCGATTTTTTAAAAATTTTTACTGTTTACTCACGCATTTAATTATGTTATATTAAATTAATGTACAATTTTCTTATTTTTACATTTTAATATTATATATAACGGACAGTTTTTAAAATTGTTTGCATATATACGTTATCGTGTATATATTTATCTTGATGTGAAGATATGCCTCTGTATATTTATGTGTATGTATGTATTGCAGGAATGTATATGTTTGTATGTGGGTTTGTGTATACATATGTATGTATGTATGTATGTATGTA
>NC_068989.1:40649355-40649900 GCF_001194135.2 Octopus bimaculoides | reverse complement strand
ATGTATATATATATATATATATATATATATACATGCATATATAAGTGTGTATGTATATGTGTATATACTTTTATATATGTGTGTATATTTCTATGCATGTTTGTACTTATGTAGATATGCATATAATTTTATATGTGCGTTTTTATGCGTTCGTTGCGAAAGCTAGAGTATCTAACCGTTCTTACGTTTCGAATGCCGTTACGTAACAATCTTTACCCCTATCTATTTTCCATTTCTTTCTCTAATTTTCCATTTCTCTTTCTTTTAATTCTTTTTCTTCTTTTCCATTGTTTTCTTCCTTCCCCCATTCTGAATATTTTCTGATTATTTTCCTCCTCTGTTTTTCGCCTGTAACAATTAACTTGCATAAGCATACGCCAGGAGGTTTTGTGAGCGTGCGTGAGTGTGCGTACATACATATATATGCATTTGTGTGTGTATATATATATATATATATATATATATATATATATATATGCCTTGCCTATATATATTTGTATATGTATGCAGCTACATGCATGCGTCTGTATGTTTAGTGTATATAT
>NC_068989.1:40647776-40648976 GCF_001194135.2 Octopus bimaculoides | reverse complement strand
ATGTATATTGTGGAGGCGCAATGGCCCAGTGGTTAGGGCAGCGGACTCGCAGCCATAGGATCGCGGTTTCGATTCCCAGACCGGGCGTTGTGAGTGTTTATTGAGCGAAAACGACTAAAGCTCCACGAGGCTCCGGCAGAGGGTAGTGGCGAACCTTTCTGTACTCTTCCACCACAACTTTCTCTCACTCTTACTTCCTGTTTCTGTTGTGCCTGTAATTCAAAGGGTCAACCTTGTCACACTATGTCACGCTGAATATCCCCGAGAACTACTTTAAGGGTACACGTGTGTGTGGAATGCTCAGCCACTTGCACGTTAATTTCACGAGCAGGCTGTTCCCTTGATCGGATCAAATGGAACCCTTGACGTCGTAAGCGATAGAGTGCCAACAACAATATGAATATTATAGATGGTTTGGTATATGTATATACTGCTAAATGTATATGTAATTTAGCGTGAACAAATTTTTTAAACGTATATAATTTTTAATACATTAATTGATTAATATTTTACTGCTAATTATTTACCCTGGATATTCCTAATGAACTATTTTTGATTTAAGGTTTTCTTCAATTTTTTAATAATGATTTTATACGGAAATTTGTTATTGCATGCAACTGGACGTTGAAAAGACCGTTAGTTGAAAGGACTAGTGAAACAAAGCCATTTTCAAATATGTATCTATTGAACTAATTGCATTTTTTTTTTTATAACCTTATTTTTGTTCCATTCTAAACAAAACTGTCCGACGAACTGAACTTGAAACTCTGAGTAACAGTTTTTGTGATATTTTTACTGCTTTTTAATAAAGCATATTACTCTACCTCTGGTATATATATATATATTCATACACACACACATATAAATATATATACACAACCATTTGTATGTATATGTGTGTGCGCGCGTGTATGTGTTTCTATACACACACACACACACACACACACACACACACACATATATATATATATATATATATATATATATGTACACACACACATAAACCCACAGACACACAAATGTGTTATTTTATTCTTTTACTTGTATGTCACTTGATTGTGGCCATGCAACACTTTGAAGATTTTTTGGCCGAATGAATCGACCCCAGGAATATTTAGCCTGCTACTTATTCTATCGCAAGTTTCGGTGACGGAAACACACCAACACTGGTTGTCAGGCGGTGGTTTTATATATATATAT
>NC_068989.1:40646307-40647713 GCF_001194135.2 Octopus bimaculoides | reverse complement strand
ATATATATGTATATATATATATTCTCCTTTATTTTTCTCTTCGTGTTTCTTTCTGTGGAAGAGGGTAGGCTCGAAACGTTAAAAAATTTTCAATTCCCGAGCGTTATACTAATACATCTATTTCTTTTCTACACCACCTGTCTTCGTCTGTTGTTGTTTTTTTGTGTGAATTCTCCCTATATATTTACATACAAACACATCAAGAATGGGCCAGTCCATGTACTCACCAACTAACTGCTGTACTTAGCAAACTGAATCCCTTTCCTGAGATAGTGTGTCGTTACCAGCATTCTGTCAGCCTTCGATCCGAGGAATCCTGAGCAGTAACTGAGAACACACCCGATGTATTAACACCATGTGACCTGAGTTAACCAACAGCCATCCAATACCCAGAAGACATCTTGATCTCCTGTACACTCATGAGATTATCAAACTTGGATGGCGCTGAAAACTCATTACATAATGAGTGCAAGCGTGCCTCGCCTGCGAGCGTGTGTGCGCATATGTACGCGTGCGTGTGTAACTGATGAATCGTGAAACAGTTGCGCTGTTTATTGGAACAATCGTCTTTGTAGTTGTAAGTGAAGTTTGAAATATAACATGCCACGTTTCAAAACTTTAAGCAATGTTTTCCTTTGCAAATATGTTACAGTGTGACTAAGGATACACATACTAGCGTCTGAACACTCACACGCGTACACATATTAATTTTCCTTCCCCAAGGTATTTTCATTCTGTATGATATATGTATGTCTGTATTTATACACACACACATACATATATATCCTGAACTTAAAATATAAATAAACTGTTGGCATGGAAGACTCGAATTTCAAATCATTACCGTGCATTTTGCATTACATATGTAAACCAGAAGAAACGTGATTAAATAGATACCTGAAATATAAACATACACATACACACAATTGTTTATAACTTTGGCATGTGTGCTGTTGCATACACCGCTTCATTCTAAATGTGTGTTGGAGTACTAAGAAGTGGATTTGTCATTATTTGTATGTAGAAACGTATCTGCATATAACATTTGTTTATTTGTAGGAACAATATGGGATTACATCTGAAACAAATTCATGTAGTGCAGACAAGTAAATATAAAAAACAGATACGGAAAAGTTTAATATGAGAACTGTCTAGCAGTTCAGTTAGGTTCGTAACCAGCTGAAAGCATCCGCATGCGGGCGTGTGCGCGTGTGCATGCACACACACTTAGTCACACATTTATGGACATTAATATTTATGTGTGTCTATATATATATATATACATCTCCTATATATATATACACATCTATATATATATATATATACATCTCCTATATATATATATATATACATCTCCTATATATATATATATATACATCTCCTATATATATATATATATACATCTC
>NC_068989.1:40625306-40645978 GCF_001194135.2 Octopus bimaculoides | reverse complement strand
GTCTACACACTTACCTTATTACTCACGTACATCCATAAGTACATACATACATGCGTATAAGCATGCACACATGCATACGCATGTACACAGATGCATACGCACACACATGTACACACACATACACACATACATACATATACATACATACATATACATACATACATACATACATACATACATATACATACATACATATACATACATACATATACATACATACATACATACATACATACATACATATATATCATGAACTAACCGTTACTTTTAGAGATGCAGCACAGAATTTTGTCAGTGAACTAGTCGCGGTCTCAAAGCGACGAAAATATTTTGACACAAATTAAATTTAAATTTTGAAGTGAATTTAACGGTTTTTGTGTGTTCTTAAATGACTTATAAACACCTTCTTCATTACTTTCACTACGGCACTTGAGTGTGTACTTATGCTCTGAATGAATGTGTATACGTCTTGGATTCATTATATCATCTAATTAGTCTTTAGATGTTGCAATTCATCAAGAGATTGCGAAAGTAACGACTGCTTTTGGAAAACTTGGAAATAAGTGTGAGAGGACAGAAGAGAGCCTTCTTTTGTATGTTTTAGAAAACATGAACTGCCTCTCGCCATTATATTGAATCACTTGGTTGATTCCACCAAGGCTGTTTAAGGCTCATACTAAGACAAAAATCCAGACACCATAATTCTTGCAAACTGTAAGATGCCAGTTTTGAAAAAAAAACAAAACAAAAAAAAAAACATTATTTTGAATCAAACGCGTCGAATTTAATTATAATGGATAATATAAGGATTCCTAAGCAAATACTTAATGGCGAACTAGCACTACACAAGCGCCCACAGTATAAATCGAAGAAATATTGGTTTCAAATTTTGGCACACGACCATCAAATTTGCGAGAGGGGTAAGCTGATTATATCAACCCCAGTACTCAACTGGTACTTATTTTATCGACCCAGTGCGGATCAAAAAGAAAAATCTATTTCGACGGAATTTGAACACAGAACTTAATGATGGACGAAATGCCGCTATGCATTTTACCCGGCGTACTAACGATTCTGCCTGCTCATCACCTTATACCGCAGATGAGACATTAAAGTGTGATAAAGGCAATATTCGAATTTTTAAACATTGGAAATTAAGAATGGGAAACGCTTGCATTGTATCAATCAAAGTGGCGTGGATACAATGAAGTAAGTTTGCGAAGCATTCAAACAGAACAGGATTCAACAGGAAAAACTAGCAAAAACGGGCTCGAAAGCGGGACCGACTGTCTAGTGATTTTGAGTGTTACTCGTAACCGAAGCTGAATTAGTCATGAGCAGTCATATGGCGGAGCCAATATAAGAACTCATATAGGAACATGCTCCTCCAAGACCAAAACAAGTGTCCAATTTGTAACAAGGTTTGGATGTCTATTGAAAGCTTGAATTGGTCCATAAGAATACACAAGAATGCACTTATATCTGCAAAAAGTATCCAAATCAAAAGCTGGACGCATGAGTCATTTGCGGAAACATGCTTGTGCAGTGTTTAGAAACATAAATTCATGATATGAAAAGAGATGAGAGAGATTATTCAAGTCTCATTTGTTTTGAGAACCTAATGCGTATTGTGGTTAAATAAGTAGGGATAAAATAAGCAGTGCACACATACGTGACAGAATTTAAGATATACAGGGAATTGTTTGGATAATATTATATTTTCTTAACACCTCTATTGAAGATGTGTGCGTGTGTGTTTATATATAGTTATATATATATATATGTATATATATATATATATATATATAATTTAGAAATATGTGTTTATAGGTATATGGAAGTGCATTGTTGATTACATTGTTAGGAAATCATTATATATAATATATAAACTGATAGATAGAAAGTGATAAAAGTAAGAGAAGAATGGATTTGAATAGCAAATGTAAATAATGGGTGAACATGTAACAATTTCTCTGTTAGGAACTAACTAATCTTCTGTGACAATATGCTGCCGAAAATGAAAAGGAATGCACGTGAGAATTGGAGTTATGCTGTCATTGAGTAAAGAATTTGATAGAATATCGATTTTCCGCAAGACTATTTCACTGCTTTCTCTTTGTAGCTTCTAATTTCACCCATAATCGATAACGTGGACAGGGTTAGATTGTTCACTTATGGAAACTAAAACGAACTAGAAAAGCGCTTGCACATGATCACTTTTTGTGCTAGAGAAAACAGCATTTAAATTTTTATCAAAACTCGCGCTCCTGTGTTGGAAATGAAAACGGACATATTAAATAAATCAGTCCGGTCTACACTCTGCTTCGAAAATAAAATCGACTAGTTTGTCATAACTGGAGTGCATGCTTTCAGTAATAGATGTGTTCAGTCATTGCTTATAACACCAACAAAATATACGATGTTGTTGTTATTTAACCCCTGGTCGGTAATACTCAAAGTAACTTATGATGAAACGTGTTGTAGCTGTGATAATCTTCCAACTATTTTCTAGCTAGAAGTTTCATGTAAATGGTATGCCAACTTCGATTTCATTTTTATCTGGTCCAGATAACGCGTAGTAGGTTTCCTTTGTTAGTTTTCTAGCTGTTATTTTGTCTATCTATTTTCTAGAAGATTTCCAATCACTGCAACACTATTATATACACTTTTCTACGTATCAATATATTATATATACCGAAATTACTGCTGATGTGAACTATTTATCAGGCAATGAGGTGGGAGTTCTCATCCTGGTCGATTGGTTTGCTAATATTAGCAACCAAATTTCTTTCCAGTAACACCCTACCATCTTAGAAAATAACGTAATGACGGGGGACGTAGATCTACATACCAGTGATTGAGATGGGGCCGGGATAGACAGGGCTCTTATGATCGAAAATCCGCTCAATCAAGTTTGATTCGGGATCACAACAGCAACAATTCAATACTACATCTACTATATACCTATCATGAAGGCACGTGGGTCAATATTTAGAGCGTTGGACTCACAATCTTGAGGTAGTAACTTCGATTCCTAGACCGGGCTGTGTATTGTGTTCTTGAGCAAGATACTTTATTTCACGTTGCGGTTCACTCAACTGTAGAAATGAGTTGAGATGGCATTGATGCCTTTGCCTTTCTCTTGGATAACATCAGTGGCGTGGAGAGAGAAGGCTGGTATGTATGGGTGACTGCTGGTCTTCCACAAACAACTTTGCTCGAACATGTACCTCGGAGGGGAACTTTCTACGTGCAATCCCATGGTGACTTATTGATCGAAGGAGGCCTTCACACATTACCCAATAATGCACGATATACACGTATTGATACATAACATCTAACTATATGATCTAATAAAAAACAGCAGGTAAATATCCTTCAAATCACATCATGCTACATTAGACAATATAGATATAGAGAAATAAAATTGGTTAGGAAGATATAGATGCGCTCGTTAATAAACCTGTTAGAGAGTTGGCTGGCCTTCAACAATGACATATAACGTAACTTTTATATTGCGATAGCTACACAATATAATTTATACCCACTGCTAAATATTAATAACTGCACATTCCAGCAAAGGTGATTTAATGTACCTGATAAAGCCAAGTAATATCAGACGATCAGAATTAATTAGAAAATCTAACCTAGGTTTTAACACAATAGATCATCCGATACTCTCCACTAACTGTCATGTTCACTCAGGAGAGAGTCTTTCACTATCCAGACGTTAGAGTATAATTATTGCTGTAATTGACAGCAAGTATGGAGTTAATGTTTAACCCTAGGTTAGCTATGATCTAGCACAATGATAATGAAAGGCAACTTGGACGTGACACTGTCCTTTTATTTCAAACACAGCTTATTTGGAATTATAATCACCGTTCAAAAATATATGACAAGCGAGATTTAGGTTTCTAACAGAAAAAATGTCAAACCTGTCATTTTAATTTTTCTTTAGATACAATTTTTGTTGTATTTCTATTTCATACTTGCTGGCCAGACTATATTCTGTATAGCAACATGACATCTGTAGAATTCATCCACTTCATCACATAGTATGTCAGTAACTAGAAAACCCTGACTAGAACTCAGTTTCGCTGCTTCTCTTTGTACTTCTGTGTCTCGGTCTGGAAACTATCATGCCACAGGTATTTTAATTTACGAACTGTTTTGGAAGGAATTTATTTCAACTCACAATTCACTTGAGGCATTATTTTTGGAAATATTTTTTTCTTTCTCTATTCCTAATTAACTAATCTCATCTGTGCAGGTTTCTAATCAACAACCATTATTCAATATTTCTCTGATATTGTATTCGAATAGTCTGACGGCGTTTTCCTAATCGCTCTATTCCAGACACCCTTCTTGATTGACTATTCCCTTATTAAAAATCAGCTAATTTTGCCAGCTCCACACCGAATAATTTTGGTAGAAAAAACACCTCCAGTCAAACTGAAGTATCTAAGAAGATGGCCCATAATAATCTCCGAAGAATATATCAATACATCGACTACACAACGTGAAAGTGATTCACATTGTGATGAACATTACACAGCCCATCTAGTGGCGGCTCCTCACCAATAACTGGGGCATTTGGTAACCCCAGCTATAAAACCATCATAGCGACCATGAGCATAATCAAGGGATGTCTTTATATGTTTCGCAGTCTGGAATCTGTTCTATCTTGCCTCAAGTTTTAGTGAAGCATCCTCATCTATTGCCGAGAATTCGACCAACTTTATAGATTTCCCCTACATCTTGTGACTTAGTTAGAGGACCAGGGAAACGCTGATACCATTTTTAAGGACATTTGATTGGTGGGAAGAAGGTAAACATTTATCAGCTAGCAGTCTTACCATGAATGTTTCCAATACAGCGCGTACCGCTAAAGGCATACATCAAACATGTAGTGATGATATTGAAGTGGGAGACGGATTAAGACATGCAATTTATTGAAACATGACGTTAATGGCATTTATATTAGATCGTATTTTACCTCTTCATCGACCTGGATCTAAACAATAACAAATGCAAGTTGTATCTTTAAGAATTCAACTGATTGTTTAGATAACATTTTGAGAGCTAATATTCGTAAATTTAAACATTCTGTATTGAATTCATATGGGGTGGGGGTCTGTTCATATCGATTCACGTGAATAATTCCGGTTTATTTTCAGAAACAAATCAATTTTGGTGATAACATTCTAATATTCGAATTAAGTCAACTGGCGATCATTCGGCAAGAAGAATGACACTACACGACTAAAGACATATCATAGGTCTTATCATTCAGCTACAAATTTACACTTATCCCCCACCCAGGCAAAGAGACGATGTCGAGTTTTATACAGCATAAGGGAGTTGTGTGTGTGTCACTTGTGACACTATTACTAAAGTTTTAACTGATCCTATGACGTAATCAAAATACGACACTACAATAAACTCGAAGAATAAATGCACTTATCTTACGTTGATTACTTTCTCACCACTTAGGTTATGCATTAAAGTGCTTCTACAAATTACGACCCAGAAAACGTATTTCTTTTACTCCTCCATATCATTCAAGTACTAAACTGCAGCAATTGAAAATATCAATACTTCAACCGTAACGTCCTTATCTGCGCACTAATATAGAGGTTATAACGGCTAAAAATACTGTCCCACTTCCATCACAAATTAAATTTTAAATACAGAAAAATCTTACAATCACTGACCATCCACAGCTACGACATACTAGCTAAGACCTCCTCAAATTAAAGCCCATTGTATCAAAATAGATACATATTGGATACCAGTTTACGCTGAAAGATTGAAGACGAAATAGTCATGAGTAAAATATCTTTGATTGTAGATCAGCTTATTCAAAGTTGAGATCCAGAGCAGCATTTGCAACAAATATTTTTATATAAACTTTAAACACTTTTGATGAACACTTTTGTGAGATTTTAGTTGTGATGCCGATACACTCAGATGAAAGTACCAGTCTTACCAGATTCTTTTTTCTAACATGTACTTTTAATTTGTGTGTGAGTCCCATATTCTTATACTTGCATCATGCATTGTATTTATTTTTTATAAGCGTAGTACCTATTTTATGGGCCACTTTTTCCCTAAACCACAAGCATAATGCGACATAAGGACATCGACATCGTTTGTCAAACGGAGAGACATATACACACATACATACTACAGTCTTCTGCATAGTTTCCTTTTACCACAGTGACCTCTGCATTTCTTTATATTTTGTACATATACAATTGACATATCTAACTTGTCTGATATATGTGTGTGTGTTTGTATATTTGAACGAATGTGTTGGTTATATACTGATATCTGATCCGGATCTTTTTTAAAACGGGGGCCACATTTTTCATTAATGTTTTACGTAGTGTTTTTGGTACCGAAAGACTTTCAAACTTCGTATACTTATCTATTTTGTGTTATAGAACAGAAAAATATTTTTGTATTCGAATTTATTTCATGTAAAAAATTGTCTTATTTCGATAATTGCAACCAATCACTGACAAGTATTCAGTTGTTTACATTTACTCCTTTGGCTGATTAAGCTGTGTAAAGCGTATTTAATTTCCATAGCTTCGATTTTCTTTTTTTCTTTTTAAATTTGCTGTTTTACCCTAACCCTAATCCTATCACCGATAGAATTGTTTCAGAATCGTTTGTTTATGTAGTCGGCACTTAATGTATATCGGCTGAATGGACGTCAGTGATTGGTTGAAATTACAGAAATACGACAACTTTAACATGGAATAACTTAGGGATTTCTTTTTTTTTTTAAGAAGACTAAGAGAAAAAGATGTTTTATATGACACATTCTACCAGTGTTCCAAGTTTCAAAGTGTTTCGTTAATGAAAAATGTGGCCCCCGATTTAAAAAAGATCCTCTGATCCTTTTAACAGGAATTAAATCGCCAATGGTTTCGCCAATTTTTCGACAAATTACCTTTCTCTTTTGTCGATCGACGCCAGAGCAGTTGCAACTGCAAATGAATTAACTTATTGCGTTGCACCACTTCATATCTTGGTTTCAGCATGTCAAAGACTTAAAAGTTCCTTTTAGATTACTAATTTAGATACTTTTAATATATTATGATGGATTTAATTGCTTGCTTCCAAATACGTTCACCCACACGTTTATTATAGGAAACAGTAAGCGAAACGATATATGTTTTGTCACTGCTAATTGTAATTTTGATTAACAAAACTTTAGACTATCATGATTTATGCTTCATAGTTAATGTAAAAATCAACAAATTGTTAAAACAATTGTTAAAACCTGCTTTCTAACAATATATCAATTTGTGAAATGGATTTCTGTGAGAAAAAAAATCCTGACATTTTGTTTGTGATTAATGACAGAATTTACATGCGGGTGTTTAAGATGATTGGTGGAAGCCAGATTTGAACGGTCTACTCTTGCTCTCTCTAAAGATAAATTATATCACAATATAATGTAGCCGATACGATCGGCCAGAATTCTAAACTTCTGCTTTATTTTAACGAACCTGAAGGGGCGAAAGATAAAGTAAATCATGGCAGCATTTGAACTAACAGTAGTAATAATTCTTTCTATTATAGTCACAAATCCTGAAATTTTGGAGGAGGGGGATAGTTAAGTTCATCAGTGTTCAACAGGTGCTTATCTTAACTTCAAAAGCACGGAAACCAAAATCGACCTTGGTGGAATTTGAAGTCAGCATTTTGTCTGACGTGTTAACAATTCTGGCAGCTCACCGTCTTAGTAATAATGGTTTCGAATTTTGGCAGAATAACAATAATTTCGGGAGAAAGTTTAAGTCGGTTACATCGACCCTCAGTATTCTACTGGTACTATCTTATCGTTCCAGAAAGGGATGAAAGGTAAAGTCAACCTCGGTGAAATTTTAACTTAGTGAAAATGGACGAAATGCTGCTAAGGGTTTATCCCGGTGCGACAACAATTCTTCCAGCTCACCACCCGACTATTACTACTAATATTAATCCCTTCTACTATAGGCACAAGACCTGAAATTTTGGGAGAGGGGACTAGTCGATTACATCGACCCCAGTGTTTCATTGCTACTTAATTCATCCACCACGGAATAATAAAGGGCGAAGTCAACCCCGGTGGAATTTGAACTCAGAACGTAGCGACATATGAAATATCGCTAAGCACTTCATCTGGCGTACTGACGATTCTGCCAGCTCATCGCCTTACTACTACTATTAATAATAATAATTTTATGAAGGATAAAGTGGTATCACAAAAATTAAATTACAATAAATTATCAAACGTACAACGAACATGAAAATCGAGTAGGAAATATACAATAGAGTGAAGTTGTAGCAGCAGGGGTGGTGGTATCCAGCTATAGAGCCAACCAAGTAATCCAACAAATCCTGGACTACACTAATTATCAAATGTAATTGCCGTCTTTCAGTTGTTGACTTCTTTTTGCAGTCTCACGCTGTTGTCATTCACGTCATACGTCAGTCTCTTAATTTTGAGAAATTGGGTGCAAGAACTTGCCCCTTCACTGCTTTTAAGTGGTATACGAAAAGAATAGACTAGCATTTGACTAAAGGGAAGAAATATCAGTCTTGTCTTATTTATCACGCCCAGCACACTGCTCCTTTTGACATACCCAGTAGGCAGAGCAAAACTCCACTCCTCTTTCTGATCAAAAGACTCAGCAGAGCGATTTTCACGATTTATTTGAGTAACAATAAAAATGTTCAGCTTTAAACAACAGCTGTTCAACATTATTTCTCAAGCCAGCTATATTCATGTAAAGAGTATTTCCGTTGCTCTGTGCGTATCTGACAGACCCGGCTGGCAGCATCAGTGTGATAGTAGTTTTTATCTCGAATAATCAATTCCTTAACTGGTATCAAATCTAGGTCAAGTTTGTTTGAAAGTTGGCCTTAATCCCTGAGCCAACAGTCCTGCGGATTAATTTGCTTAGTTTTTCCTTGCTGAGGCTCACGAACTTATCTTATTTCCACCGCTAGCCACATTATTCAAGTGGTGGTACACTATGATCAACTAAATATATTCCTAATACTAGTCCCTCAATTATTGTCCAGGACTGCCGCTTTGTTAAAGGAACAGGTTGTAGAGAAAGTGCTTAGCAAAAGACAGCTTATCTCTTCGACAAATGTGCTATATCTCCTATATCACAGTCGTTTCAGATTTTCGAATAATTTCAAGGTCTACCTGAGATAGCCGCCTTTAATCTACCCACATCCTTCTCTTTCACGTTTGAGAACCGGGAGAAAGAACTGCCCTCTCCCCCATCTTCCTCTTCAAATAGCGTTTGGATGTTGTACATGAGAGTTTGATTGAATGATAGGTTTCCTTTTATTTCAACTGCAATGATGGGCACCATAATTGATTAGAAAGTTTCAAAGCGAAAACTTCGTCACAAATTTCACTAATCTATTTTAATCCCTACAGGAAAGAGAGTGAAAGGAGACACTCGTACCCATCTCTTTGACTGGTGGCCACTTAGTGTATGAAACATTTATAAATAACTTAGTAAGAAGAAAACAACGAACATTATAATAATGCCAACGTCACTGGACGGGAAGATAAATAAATAATCATAACTGACAAGGAAGGCTCGTTTACTTGTCCAATAATTAATTGATAAGTGTGTGGATGGGTTAAACACCACAACATATAATTAAACGAATCCAGATTTCTTTCTGCAAGATTTTAAGCAATGTAAAAATTGATATAAAAAAAAAAATCTAATATTTCTAGAATTTTGTTGTTGTTCACGAAATACTGCTGGTCTGTGTTTGCATTTAATAATTCTCTATTTAAGCTAATTTTCACACTTTTCTTGTTGCATTGTCACTTCGTATCATTCATACATCTAGTTTTATAATGCTTATTTCATTATGAAATCTGGCAGCCAGTGTTAACGTTTGAACACGTAGAAATTCATTTCACATTATCGTTGTGTGTATCTGTGTAGGTTTAACATATGAAAAAAAGACAGACATGCCTGAAGTGATGTATAAATAATTGCTTTGCTGAAATAATTGGACAAGACATTTCACTTTTATAGACGTCATCCATGTCAAAAACAAGTGAAATAATTGATATCATTCTGTATCAAGTTGTGACTCTCCAATGAAAGCTCAGTACATACACAAGGCAAAACACATTGGCAAATACTTAAGTGATTTTTCTGAGGGAAATAGCAGTTTCTTTTTAACCAAAACGATTGCAATACCTGTGTTGAATGTTAATATTAATAGAAGTCTACAATAATCGGGAAAAATTCTGGCAAATTGATTCATAGTTTTTAGTTCTCTATAAATTCACACTACAAATCCCGAGCGGAGTTGTCTTTGGCTTTTACCATCTTGTTCTCTATAACATATGTACCATATAGAATCAGTAGTCTGTAGGAATAATACTGGCTAGTCTTGTTCTGAGTTCAAATACCACTGAGGTCAATTGTGTCTCGTTCTTTCGGGGTCAATGAAAGAAGTATTAGTTGAGCACTTTGATCTATGTAATCGACAAGCTAATATCCTTTAGTCTCTTACGTAGCATCAATTTGGCTGTGGTCCATTACCACCAGAGCAACTGGTCATTGTAAGCTTCTACAATCTGCCAATCTCTCGCGTTAGGCTTTGATAACTCAATGTTCTGTTTTTTTAGTATCCACTCTTATGGTATTTTACGTTTATGTTTCCTCTCCTCAATAAATGTTTTTCTTGTTAAAATAGTATGATTAATATTCGAGGAGAAATCCAACAAAATCCTACAATTGTTATTCTACATCAAGAACCTTTCTGCTACTTTGAATTCGCACACTCGGCTAACATACCAGTGCACTTTTTTTACCGACAGAATCGTGCCTGCACTAATACACTTTAGTGCTAGCTTACTGCATTCATTACAGATATCATTAATTGTTCTAATTTCCCACATCATTTACTCTTTGAGTTTTATCCAAATTCGTTGTAATGGTTTGGTAGAAATGATTTTTAACTTTATTGCCCACAAGGGGTGCACATAGACGGGACGATACAAGACATGTGGGACATCTAACAATGAAATAAAAAAAATATAATAATATGAATGACAATAAAAAATGGAAATGGAACCACTCGCCCCACTTACGAACAGTCCCACTTTCTACTTTTTAAAACCTAATCCCTCTAACATATCAAAACCCATTTCTTCCAATAGCTTGTCCCATATGTAATTTGGTAGTAAATCCCAGTCATAATCTAATTCCCAATAACTGTAACCGTGTTCAGACGTATATATTATCTTCACTTACTCCTTTGTTGGGAACACACACCAGTGCCACTCCACAATGTTATCAAATCCAGTAGTTCCTACTTTCTTTACCTCGTCCCATGAATAAAACTCATTTATCAATTCGTTATTGGATCTATATAGCATGAAAGCTTTGCATTTCTTTTCCCTTTTTTTTTAACTTCGGGAAGGGTGTCTGAAATTCTTTGTGTGTGTTTGCATTCTCTTTTTGTGTCGGGTGGGAATGGGTATCTGCTGGGGGAGGGGGTCTGAGAGGGTCTGGGTAGTGTGGGTTGGGGTTTACAGTTCCAATCACTTGCCTTCTTTCTCCTCCTTACGGTGACTTTCTCCCACTTATACTCTGTTGCTATTTCCTCCCCCTTTCTGGTTTCTTCCTTTCTAGAACTCTTCGGCCTCCCTTCTTTTTGCTCCTTTATCTTGTTTAATCTCATCTCCTCTGATTATTTTGGTTTGTGAAGGAGCGGTCCGGTCTAATGTGGCCCTTCTGGCTACATTTAAAGCAGCGTGGAACTCTGCCCTCCACTGACCGTCATTATAACTTCATCCAAGGTACGTAGTTAGGATGATCACCTTTTCCGATTTCAATGGGTATGCCGAGTTCTCCTTCACCTTTTCCTTGTTTTTAAAATATACATCGACAGTGCCATATCAGCTTCCTCTGGCAAGATATTTTATATCTTGCCAAAGTGGCCTCAATGCCTCTTCTATCACTTCCGCAGGTTCACTTTCAATTCTTTTTTCTTTTACTGAATAACCTTTATGGAGTATCTTCTTTTCTTCTATATTTCTCATAACTTCCTGAGGTGGTGACAATTTCACGTCCCCACCTTCCCTATTTAACATTTTTCGAAATTTCTTAAATTTTTCAGGTTTATCTCATTTTTAGGAATCTCTGTCGCCTTTGCGGGACTCTTTTTCTTCAAGCACTTGTCCATTACTTCCACCGCTCGCACGAGCTCCTCCTCGGATGACGATAATTCTGATGACAAGTCTGACCCGCTTAGGTCTGAATAAAACATTTTTTTAAAGACTTAGCCATCCCTCCTCAAATGTGGAGAGACAGCACAAACACAAAAGCCGATGCAAAGCAGCACAAAACAGCACAAAGTTTTCCATACGACAATTCGCAGCAACTCGATTTGAGATGCAGAAGGTTTCTGATGTATGTGGTTTGGTAGAAATGATTCGTTTTATTATTTCCAAAACAGACGCACAAAGAGAGGACAATACAAGTCATGTGGGAACATAAAACAATTACAAAAAACTTAAACTATGATAAATATGCATGAGAATGAAAATGATAAATGAAATTGTGCCACCTACCCCACCTCAGTAGCATCGTTTACTTCCTTTTACATCCTGTTCATGTCTATCCCGTATTTCTCTTCCAGTTCCTCTTTTTTAATACTCTTCGAAACCTCCTTTATGTCACATAACAACATTCTGTATTTAACGCCTTCCTTATGCTCGTCTAGCTCTCTTGACCGACATTCCAGCACCAACATGCTTAGTACTATATTTTCCTTTTCCTTCTCTTTTGTCTTTATAGATTTCGTGTCCTTCCATTTTTTACATTTTCTACCAATTCCATGTTATCTCCTTTGACTAAAACACAAGCGTAACAATTTGGGAGGGGAGGATTGTGTTTTTTTTTGTGTGTTTGTGCTTTTTTTTCTTTTTTGTGTCCGTGGGGAATAGATGGGTTTGGTGTCTGCAGGGGGAGGTTAGGGTTGAGAAGGTATGGGTGGGGTGGGTATAGGTTGGGGTTCACACCGACTTTCCTTCTTCCGTTTCCTCTGCTTTCTTCCTTGAGCGACTTCCCATATTTCTTCCTTGTTCGATTCTATCATTTTACCACTTTCTTCGGTTCCATGTTTAAAAAAATTTTTTTTTTTAAGACTTCGCTATCTCTCTTCAAACTCGATTTGAGATACCGAAAATTTTTGTTTTATACGGTTTGGTAGAAACGATTGAGTGGAAGTCTTATAGCGTTTACTTATATTATTTTACAGGGTGGCATCTGTTTTTTTTTTCTGTCTCAATGAAGAGAAAAATAAATGAAATATACTGGAAGATGATTTAAATATCTACGGCTTCTGCTTTTCAGATGTGTAATACTTTACGAATGTATAAATCTATTCCTCCAGAGGAAATTTGCTTTGCATTAAATAGTTATGCTCGTTTGATTGTAGTTTCAAATCTCAAAGTATTCGAAAATACCACTCATTTATTACTGCATTTATCACATTTATTAAGTTAAGGTAATAAAACAATATATATTTTTTGATATTGCAATAAATGCAATTGACAAAACTATCAAATTCGTGACCTGTTGGCAAAAGTTCAGAATAATTATTTTGTTTAGGAGTGATCGAATTCTTCTTCAGTATCTGTGAACTCGTGTCAATGTTACAAAACATGGTTAATTTTACTAGTTATTGTCATTTAATACTAGTTTAGCTTCCATTAAACAGACCTTTTACATTAACCAGATTTATGATCAAAGACATTCTGCTCTTGACGACTGAGGTCATGTTAGTGTGTCTAGAACTAAATTATCTTAAGATGTTATGATGTAATTCGAGAGAACATGATTACTATTTCTTGCAGATCAAATGACTGCATAGAGTTGTTGTTGTCCAGATCAGTCGTGTCCAACAGACCTATGGTCAAAACACTCATTATTGGCTCAGATTGTAATTAAGTTAATGATACTAGCAGTGACAAATACAAAGTGTGAATTTCCGTCATAAAAACTACTATGGTATTTAATTATATTACTTTACATCTGCCTTTAAATCCTGTGATGATCAACCTTACTTTTCATCTCTCCAAGATCGATAAGTGGCGTTCTTATGATGAATCAACTGTCCCCATTTCATAAAGCTAGAAGCTTTAGGCCCTCTATAAAATAATCAATACTTTATTCATCAATGATACTTTATCAATTTTACCAGCTTGTTTTAGTACATTCAGGAAACGTATTTCCAAGAAAATTCCAGACAAACTGATCGTTAGAATTTCATTATTCTGAGTGAAGTGTCATCGATTTGTACCAGTTATTTTACTTTCAAGGGATCAATATATAAAACTGTAGGTAGAAAACATTCATGTCGATTATGATGGAGTGCTAAATAAGTTTCAACGGTTCATTATAGAGACCGACTCCTTGTCTTTAATTTCGTAAATGAGATAAATGTAAGATTTCTCAGAACATGAAAGAATAATACCATTATATATTTTGATTTCGTTTACATGTATTGTAATTCAGCAATGTGGATGCCATACTCCTGTTGATAACAGCTACAACTGGAAATGAACCTGGAAGCTCAAAGTAATGTTAAACATAGAGATAATTTTAAAAAATGAGCTCGACCATTTAATGACACATTAACCCAATAAATAGAAAGAGATATGATAGAGTTCATTATTTCAAATACTACTAGTGCGTAAATGAGCACATAATCCGTTGTTCAGAATAAACAATTATATCAACAACAAATTCAACGTAATAATGGTTAAATCACTTCCTCTGGAGATAATTGTTAAAAGATCGAACCTGTTTGCTTTAGTTCGTTTGTCTCAATGTCTTTGATGACGCAAATGAGGTGAAAGGGGTTGTGCAGAAGTATGTTAAAAGGAGCACGTATGTCAGATAGGCAAAACGTTAAGCCTCTTTCGTATTTGAGTAGAACAGTCGAGTATGCTCATTTGTTATTCAAAATCTTTCTTTAAAAAAAAACGCTTCAATAAATATTCATCTTTAAATACACCCATACATACAACGGGCAAATCCCAACTATTATAAACCTGGGCCTATGAAAGAACTGTGAGTTGAATTGGTAGTGAGAAACCGAAACAAGAAATGTGCGGATATAATGCGTGTTAGTATGATAATATATACAAGGCGGCGAGCTAGCAGAAATGTTAGCATGCCGGGCGAAATGCTTAGCGGTATCCCATCTCTGTGAATTATTGTGAATACTGTTGTGTTACTTTGTCAAAACTGTGTGAATTACTGAAAGTTGTCTCTGTAAATAATTGTGATTTTTGTGCAATTATTGTTGTTACGTTTCATGCGAGCCGCTGCGTTTTTTTTCCAAGCTGTGGCGAGTGGTAGTGTCTCCAGTATGGAGAGCTACGCCAGGGTCACTGCGGTGAAGAAGCCAGTGCCGCTGGAAACCAAGTTGATCAAGCTAGATATGGAGGAGGTGAGCAGAAGCAGGAATTTGATAGAAGTATAGGGTGACTCATACAAATTGTCCCCGTCCGCCCGAAAAAGAGACAAAGGAAGACAAAATTCTGAGAACAGCTGTGTATCGTACACAGGCTGTCGGGACCAGTAAAATTGAAATGGTGACGGAAGAGGAAATTGAAAAGTGCCTGGGTGAAATTGTAAATGAAGCCATGTACATCCGCAGAGGAAGAAACTTCGGTATGGTTGAGGTGGGTTTGCCACCATAGAAGAGGCAACCAAACATGCGACCAACATGTTAAGAAATACAAAAATAGGATTGCTACCAAGTTATAGAGGAAGAAGAATTGTGAGAATACGTATTCCGAGAGTGCCACCAGAAATTAAACCGGAGTAGTTGGTTGCAACAGTACTGGCTGCAACCAAGGAGGATCCGGAATTGGGACCAGTGGCAGAAACAAAAGTGCGCAACTGGTGGGGATTTGGACTCGAAATGTGGCTTTTTGCCACATTCAAGGACATAGAAAGAATTCCCTACCAGATAGAATTGGAAGACGAGAGAACGTTAAATGTTGTAGTCGAGGGAAGGAAACCAAATTGTTACATATGCGGGGAGAGAGGTCATATGAAGACCAAATGCCCTCTATATGAGTTTACACAGCTACAGCAAGAGAAAGCACAAGCAGAGGAGGAAAACATTGTAGACCACACTGACGAAATGAAAGTGAGACAGAAGTGTGAAACAGAGAAAACAAAGGAGAAGAACGAAAACGGAAACCCTAAAAAGCGAAGGAAAAATAAGTCAAAGGAACGGTCAACAGAAAACAAAAAAAGAGACAGAAAAGCCAGAAACTAATAATGTACAAGAAGAGGAGGAGAGAACGGATAAAGATGTGAAATACAAGGGGGTTTTGATAAAGTACGAGAAGAGTGAGGAGATGGAGAGAAAAGTCGCGAAGTTGGAGGAAATAATAATAGTGAAGATGCCGGAGAAATGTGCTGAGAAATGCATTTTGATACACGAGGAAAACTTCTGGTAGTACATAAAAGAACTTGGTGAAAATATAACAACGATAAGGGTTTGGTTGGTGGAGACACCACCCCCTAGAACTGATTATTTGCAGTTGATAAGGACGGAAGTAACAATGTTTAATGGGAGAAAGGTAACCCGAGTGTTTGAATTTTTTGAGTTACGAAACCGTTAAAACGTTTACATGACGTTGAACGTAAAAGTGAAAAGCTTGATAAATGTAACCATCCGACTTCGGGGATCGAGTGAACATTGCGCCTCATTTTTTTCATTCTTGCATATTATCATTTTATTTTAATTTTTCTTCTATTATCATTCGCTTTTGTAATTTTTAGTTCCCCGATTTTATGTTTGTTGCATTTTGTACCGAATTTATGTTTTGTGATGTCTTAAAAATTCTTTGTATATCCCTTTTTGGGTAATAAAGAAATCGGTATCCCGTCTCTGTGAGTTGTTCGAGCTTGTTTGTTTGACTATATTTTGTATTTGCTTGTACTGCGTTTGCAGCGGTTTTTTTTAGTTGTTGTGCCGTCTCTCGGTAATACTGAGAGATGGTGAGTGGAAGTCGCGTATGTTCGGACCCCAGTGAAACAGAATTGTCCTCTTCAGAGGAGAAACTGGTCAGAGCTATCAAAAGGATGGACGAAAATTTAAAAAGAAGAAGCTTTGCAGAAGCAGCAGAACTAAGGAAAAGGTCAGTGAATTTAATAAACCTAAAAGAGGACTGTAAAATGGCAGTAAGGGTGATGCAAAGGAAGACGGTAGTATACAAAGTATACTCCGTAGAGAAAGGGAGAGTGGATCATGTGGACGAAAGTGAGATTGATAAGGCACTGGCGGTGGTCTGGCCCGATATCATCTATCTGAGGAGAGGAAGTAAATATGGAACTGCAATTGTGCATTATAGAACGGTAGATAAAGCGGTAGCCAATGCAGTCAAAATATTAAAAACTGATAAGACAGCCTTCTTACCGTCCTATATGGGTAAGAGGATAGCAAAAATAAAAGTTGAAGGGGTTCCACCAGAAATTGATGAGGCTTGGGTTGTGGCGGCCCTTCTCATAGAAAAGGAGAAGGAAATCACGGTTTTACAAGCTGAAGTGACAGATGGTACAGCATGGAAAGGAAAAATTATTGAAATAACTATGCAGGCTAGTATGGAGACGTTCGAAGGATTAGCGGAAAACCTGTGGATCGGTGATTTGAGCCTGAAAGTGTGGGTGGAGGGCAGGATTCCTGGCTGCTTAAATGTGACCAGAAAGGCCACATAAGAACGAACTGCCCTCCACCACCTAAAATGGTAGAAGAGCGACAGCCACCACCACAATAAAGGATACAAGAAGTACAAGTAGAAGGAGAAACTCCAGTATTAAAAGATAGGGAATGGGAAACAGCCGGGAGGAGAAAGAAAAAGAAAGAAGGAAAGTACTTGTCAACCCCAACTCACCCAGTGCCCACCCTCTCCCTTTTTACCACACCCTCCCCATGCAGACACCAAACCTACCCATTCCCCTCCAACAACAAAACAGAAAAGAAATGTAAGCACACATGATGTAGATATGGTTCTCCCTCCCCCCTGTTTGTTTTGCTTGCGATCTGTATGCGGACGCGAAGGATGACATTGTAAACCGGGTGAGCGTGTTATGGTGGTGGTTATCTACTACTTTTGCAGAGTTTGACCACCTCCTGCACCTACACCTTAGCACAATCATGGCATCTGATGTGGCTTTTTAAACCAGGCAATGTTCTGAAAAGACACCCACATAGTTTGCACCTCCGATTTGGACCACCAAGAGCTGCAGATAAGTTCTGCTCTTTGTGGATCTTAAAATGTCTCGAGGCCTCCGTTGGATTTGCAAACCTTTTGGCATACACTGCACTCAAATGTGTGCACAGGCATATAGGCAGAATAGTTAGTGGAGGTTCGTTTTCCGTGCGTTCGCAAATGAGATTTGAGGCCAGCAAAAGACAGGCATTGTCTGTCACAGACTGTGCACACAAAAAGGTCATTTTCATTCACCTTCTCCATCGTTACATTCTTCCTTAGATTTCTTTTGAGTCTTATTTGTGTTTTCCTGGCCACTTCAAATGCTTTCACTCTACTCCGCACCTATGTTCTCCATCCAACTCGATCCGAATCAAGGGTTTCTATATCTTCTGGAACCATTCTCAATGACTTCATAGTAGTCTTTATGCCATCCTTAAACCTTTTTTTAGGTTTACGCTGATATCGTTTCCCCTGTGTAAGCACACCATAAAACAGCAGTTTCGGCATGCGTTCATCTGTCATTCGAACAATATGGCTACACCACCTCAACTGTTTCCTGAAAATCATAGCTTTATTTGATGTGATGCCTGCAGCTTTGTTTGAGGTGGTTGCCTTAAGACCAGACTGTCGATTTTTAGGCATTATCGAAAAATCTAATTTTGTACGCACTAGATGATGGTCACTCCAGCTCTCTGCCCCTCTCATGGCCCGAACGCTAGAAGCGTCTTTTATATCACGTTTTCTGATAACGATATAATCAATGAGATGCCAGTGCTTAGATCTTGGGTGCATCCAGGTGGTTTTATATTTACTTTTCTGCTTGGTGTTGGTGACCAGATTATTCTCAGTACAAAACGTCAAAAGAGCTACTGCATTTTTATTGCATTTTCCAATCTCATGTCGACCTAAAACAGGCCATGAAACAATCCTTTCCAGCTCTTACATTGAAATCTTCCAATATGACCAGCTTGTCAGAAATTGGTACTTTCCTCAATAATTGTGCTAGATCATCATAAAACTGTTCTACAGTTTCATCAGAATGGGACATGATTGATGCATAAATACTGACAACGGTAAGAAACCTAACTTTTGTCAGTTTAATAGGGCATGACGTGATCCGCTGAGATATCCCACTTCGAAATTCTGCAAAGGAAGAGACTAATGTATTCTTGAGAGCAAACCCAACACCAGATTCTCTACGCTGACCCTTAGATAGGACTCTCCAAAAGATAGTGTATCCATATGTAAGTTCATTTATTTGACTCTCACCAGAGAGACGAGTTTCAGAGAACGCAACTATGTCAAGGGAATATTTCTTAATCTCACACGTATTAAGTGCAGTACGTCTTTCTGGCCTCTTGTTGAAATTATCATCAAGAAGTGTGCGCACATTCCAACAACCAAAATTCAAAGGATGTTTATTTTTACGTTTTCTTGAAGATTGTTTGTCCACAGTGCCAGGATGACGACCGGGTCAAGCCTGTGATACATTGGGACACTTGCTGTGCCAGACCTGTTCCCCTGACGTTCCCAAGCTTTTTCTGCCATTTACTGAATCTGTTTGAGACATTGTATAGTAAGTTACAACTGCATTTTTTGGTTTCTGCCAATCAACCAATTCAATGATTTTACCAAGATTTGGAGTACAAGAAGTACCTGTGCAGATGAACAATTTTCAGTGGATGTAGCTTCCACTACACTACCTCCACCTATTGGCCAAAGAAGACTTTCGCCGGTGTGACATGGAAATTGACAAAACCAGGAACTTCCAAGACCTCAGGTTTTTATTTCGGAGATTTCCCTCTCCTAGATAGATTACCAACCAAGGTTAAAGAGCTTCTACCTGCCCATGAGATAAGCTATCTCATTTCAGACACCAAACCAACACTCAAACACTCTATAAAGTGATCAAATATCACTCCGGTGACCGACACGGAGTAGCTCATAAAAAAGGTACGATAGGGGATTTGCAAATGTAAATAAGAATTATATAAAAATATAAAAAAGTAAAAGAAACACAATAAATATAAATATGTATATAAAAGTAAAAATATATATACATATAGAAAATAAAAAATTGGTATGATGCGTGACTAAGAAATACAGATCAATAATATTGTACAAAGAAAAGTGAAAGATATGCAATTAAAAGATATAAAATAATATATATACAGCCTTGGTCAAAAGTATTAGGCCAACCAATGTTTTGGAGTTGTGCTATCTCAATGTTAATGAAACTTTAGTGCAGATTGTAGATTATGGATATATACATATATGTAGATGGATATATACATACAGACATACACATATATATGGACATATATGTATATATATATATATATATATATATATACTTGGATATATATATATATAT
>NC_068989.1:40610991-40624597 GCF_001194135.2 Octopus bimaculoides | reverse complement strand
TATATATATATATATATATATATATATATATATATATATATATAGATGTATATATACATAGAGATGTATATATATATATATATATATATGTTACATATGTATATATTAACAATTATTTCGTGTAATAAATTGTTCCCATTATTTTGTCCAGTTTCTCTCCCCATAAATACACCGTTGTGTGTGCATGCACATCCAAATTTCTTCAACTATCTCAAGACAGTGAATATGAGTTCATGCCATCGATTACCATTACAGAAATGATCAATTTCGCAGACTTCTCTTAGGAATCTAATACAAACATTCTTGTTATTCAGTCAAAAAACATAACGTAGTACATTTTTATCCGTCTCGCTTTTATCGATATATAAAGTCTATTAACCGTATTTGCTTATCATTTAATAACATGGGGTAATTGCAATTTTATAATACTATCGGTCACCGTTAAAATTCCATAGTCAGTTTGGAAATTATATGATTGCTATGCAGATGAACGAAAACCATAATTTTTCATAAGCATTTGAATTTTGGATGAGGTAAAGTCAACGTAAGCAATACGGAATATACACTCATAGGAATGGACATATTCTAAGCAATATTGATACACATACATGATAAAGAAAGAGTCTCTCTCTCTCTCTATCTATCTATCTATCCATCTCTCTCTCACATACACACTCACACGACTTCAATGATAGTATGGTTTCAGGTAATATGTTTCAGAATCATATCTGCATAGCCAGAAAGCCACGAATTTTTAACTATATTTTTGCAAGATGCCAAAACAAACTTACTCAATTGTTCCAAAATTGTTTGGTATTCTGACGTGTCCACATTCAATGTCGACTTTTAGGTGCCTATTATCCAGTAGATGTAAATGTTTCAGAATAGAGTGTTGAAGTATCTCTACCGAGTGTCACTCTCGTGTTGATATAAAGATGAATCTCTTCCCCTCTTGTCTCCAAATATAGGTGTGTGGTAAGATACTTGCTTCCCAACCACATGACTCCGGGTTCAGTCCCACTGTGTGGCACCTTGGGCAGGTTTCTGCTATAGTCACGGACCAACCAAAGCGCGCCGAATATATGTGTGTGTGTGTGCGTGTGTTTGTGTCCCCCAGCACCACTGACAACTGGCGTAAAACAGCAGAAAGTTATCGAAATAGGATAATTTATTTGCTAGAAAATATTCTCTATATGTCGACCTAATACCATCTTTCATATATATTTACGGAATTTTTATACGCATCCAAACACCAAGAAGAGTCAAATTATATTACAATTTCTGTATCATATTTCATAACGCTTTCTATATTGACTGAGTTTAATATTCAAGGGAATACATTAAAGAGACAAAATATAATTGCAATACCATTTTTTTTTCTGCAGGGGCAGTTTGCAACTCTAATAAGAAACCTTCCAAAGTATGTGTAATAATTATAGAAGAAAATAATTTTATGTCTCTGATGTTTTATTTCCTCAATGTATGGTTTGAGAAAATAATACTGTTGCACTTTACTTAATGATAAAGGCAATAATGATTTATCCAATCTAAGCTGAAATTTGATAATTACAACATACTTATATAAAACAGCTTTCATATATAATATTTTACATCTATACCATGTAATAGATGAATATATAAACATCATTTCTTTTTACACTTTTGAGTTTCAGCAAAATGAAAAATTAAATGGAAATGGTTAAATTGAATATTATCAACTGCCTATATTTTTAAAGGAGACGCTATGTTATTATTTCATAAGTATTGTCTTCTAAGGTGTTTTTTTTTTAGTGGCTATATTTTATATCTTTCTATATTTCATTTAGAATCCATTCTTTTACTTGAATATTAAGTACTATATCGCATTATATCTTAAAATGATGTTAAACTTTAAGGAAACGTATTGTGAAAAAAAGAAAGTAGTGCTATAATACTTGAATACTAAGTATTGCAAATACACTGGCTTTCAAAAGAGAAAATATATAGATGGAATTTATTTAAAAGAATATCCCGTTGTTTTCTAAAGTCTGTCATTAACTGCTAGACAGATTTTCAGTGATGAAATTTAGTAGCATGGAAACATGTCTGGAGTTGTCAGAATACTGTCAAAAATAAAACTCCACTTTCTATTCGATTCTATTTTTAAGAAGTTCTAATTACCTTAAATTTCGAGTTTGTCGCCATTGCCTTTCTTGATTAGATTTGTATCTAAGACAATGAATCGTGTACAGTAACAGTATTATTTTAATTCGTTAAAACTAAGATATTGAAAACAAATATTTATTCAGGCTGCACTATTTGAAATGTATTTAAGATATATTCGCTAAATATGAAAATCAGATATTTTTATCCAACTATTTCATCAGGTCTAAGACTATTCCTGGAGTAAGTGAACGTTGAAATATTAATAACCGTTTCAAGTAAGTAAAACAAGAAAACTGTCAACAAACTTAGTGGAATTCCTTTTGAAATGTCATAAACCGCGTCATATTGAAGTATAAATACGTACAAAATCTCCATTTCTCAGACTATTGATGATGGCTAGTATTTCAAATCATTTATATCAATGAAACTTAATATAAAATATCCCTCAGTCACTAAAGTTCAGTTTCTCAAACAGCGTATATATCTAAGATTACATTATCGAAGTTCGTTCGTCTTTTAAGAGAGGAAAATGTGATTTAAGAGAAGGAAATTAGCCTGGGATTTGTTGCAGGTCAAGTGACATCACAAATAATATTTGCTTGATTTAGTTATTATCTACAGAATTGAGACAGTGGAAAGTAACCGAAACAATAGAACGGACAAGTTTTTTTATTTATAATATTGTTGAAAAGCAGTTTGCTGCTTAAGTATGCGATGTGAAAAACGTGTGTAATATTGATGATACAATAAGCTATTTCGCTTTCAATGAATATCTAAAGCACAAAAAATACTGAATTTTCATTGGTCTCGAAAAGAGAGCAGTATCTATTGCCACCGCACATATTGTGACATGTTAGATCGACCTTGTTGTTGTCGTTCTTTAACAATTGTGTGACGATGATTGCAACGTTTGGGAAATGAAGGACAGGCGTAAATGTAGTGTAGAGCCTGTCATAGACAAAATATGGAGTATACGACGAGTAGTGCCAATTAAATCGAAGTACCTGGATGGAGATGGCAAAAAACCAGACAGCTCTGAGGAGCGGCAGTCACTGTTATATCGGCATAAAGGTAGGGAGATGAGGTAGTAATATTGTAGACCATAGAGTAGAGCCTGTTGGTGTGAGGAGTTATGGCAACGGTCTTGTGCAACCTAGGATTCTCTGCCTTTATTCTGAATGCATATAAGACCTTGAATAGACAGAAGTTAAGACTCTCGCAGAGTTTTAAATTCTGTATAGGAGTTTACAATATGGTGTATTAATTTCTGGAAAACAGGATTTATTTTTCTAATGGCAGATGTACAAACACAGAGCGAATCAAACTATACACCTAAACTCATTACACAAAATGTACCTGAATATGTAAGATTATAAATACTAATCCGACTAAAGACTTTATTAAGTGTCTCTCCCTATACTCCACTCAAATATGACACGTAACCTACATTTTCAATGGACGATTTTGGGTTTTTGAACAAAATATCAAACAAACATCAATCTTACTTGTGTACTCCTTGTGTCAGCACTCTCGAATGGTATCCAATTACGATTACCAAATTACTGTGGATTTTATATGAAATTTTGAAGATTATCAATGTATTGCAATTACTATGGCACGTTTTCCTATAATATTTACTGGTTGAACAGTAAGTCTATTTAATCTATATATTTCTGTAAAAATGGTGCTTCGAAATGTATGGAAATTATGTATGTAGGTAAAAGGAAAACGAATGCTCATATTTCAATAGTATTGCAAATTTGTTGAACTTCAATTTGATTTTACTGCCAAACATTATTTTACACTACTTGACGTCCAACAATTTTAATGCAAATTGTTTTCAATTTCATTGCATGTTCAAAACGCAGGGTGTGAAATGCTGACCACTGCTGTTGTGAACAGCAGATCGTGTCAAAGTTTATATTTGAGATATTTCCGCTAACCAACAGTTGACGACGACCATTCAGGTACACTGGTGTTATTGGCAGCGATACACAAGATGAAACTGATGACCTACGAAAGTTAATGGTGGAGACAGATATTCCTGAGGCGGTGTTGTGAAACGTATCTCAGTGGTGGCCATTTGCAGAAGATATAATTCTCTCCTTTCTATGACAGTTTCAAAGCGATAGTCCCACGAAGCAAATAAATAATGCAAAAATTGAATACGTTTGAAATGGTGTGAAGAAACAAGCATCTAGTTTTGTCTTTCATTGATACTTTGCTATTGGAATACAAATTCAATCTCATTTCGCACTATCCAGCAATTCTTATTTTGCATCAAAACCAAATATTTCTACATTTTCCGTCGGTTACTAAACTATTAGATAACGTCTAGTCACGCTCTACAAAGGTCTCTACTGAGTAAGGTTCAGTGTTCCGTATCAGGTGAAAAGAACAGGTTAAAATAAAATTATTCATTTCTCTATAATAAATCAAATTATCATCAATATCCAATTGTTAGTTTTCTAAAATTGTTGCATCCTGTGAATGATTGCTTTTTTCGTTTTTACATTTCACCACTTAACGCTTTCGACATTTGTGAGAATCTATAATCACAGGGTTAGAAATTATAATGATCAATCAATTTTGATTAGATTCTTCGATAGAACAGACAGCCGTAAAGAAAATTTCAATCCTTTTAACATCTGCTGTTGTGATCGATTCAAAATGCCAATCAAATCTTTAGAAATGCTTCACATTCAAGAATATCCCAGGAGAAATATATTAACTAAGCACTGCATGAGTTGTCGTGGTCCATTAAATCAATAAACATCTTGACACAATGTGAAAGACTCGACATTGATACACCAACCATATAAACCGGTACTAAAACAATTCAATTTTGAAAGTACTGAAGACAATGTGAACAACTAAAAAAGATTTAATTTGAAACTAACTTACGATTGACAGAATTATAAGAAAACTTAAATCTTTTCCCTGCACACGCAGTAAAATAAAAAAAGAAAATAGAAGAAAAATCTTCTCACTAAAGAATTTATATATTAGTCTTATGATCGGCCGTAAAGTAGCGTAAAATGATGGATAGCAGGAAAATTATGCAAAAATTTAATATGCTTGAAATAGTGTTGAAAGATGCGCTTTCAGTTTTTGTTTCCTTTTACAGCATAAATCTGTCGAGGTTAATACGTAATCATCAATGTGACATGCTGTATTCTTTAGAAGTACAATTTATTGCAGAGATATGTGCATATTAAAGTACAACCAGTAAATAGTATAAGAAAATACGATGGTATTTGCAATACATCGATATTGTTGGTAATTTCATATATCATAACCAATTTAATTTCAGCATTTCGGAAAAGGCGAAACTGTAGCAATGTCTTATTTACTGAATATTATATGCTTTTCATTTTTCTGTTGTCTCACTAACTGGTGAATTATCGAAGTGGTAGACTCTACTCCGGTTATAAATCTTTCCAAATACTTACGCCGAGTACAAGAGAAAGAAAAAACAAAAACGTAAGAAAAAAATTAGTTAAGCATTTTAAGTATTTAGGAGACCATATACGTTATGGATATATCTAAAGCAAACTGACGCAGCAGAAGTACCTGAATGATTATGAGAGGGTTGTTTGGAGATTAATGACTTCGCCCGTCAGCTCATATTGGATATTGCAGTAAATAATTGTGTATTTCACAGAGAGAGAGAGAGAGAGGGAGGGGGGATTTCTGGACCAGGTGTTGTGTTATGTTCTTGAGCAAAACACATCATATGGCTTTGCTCTGCATCCACTTGGACATCCAACGTGTGGTACACTGTGCACTTGTACAGGCGATATTGATTTGAAGGAGGAAATGAGAGTACGCACAGCACAAACTTTTGGTCACTGTAAGCAAATCATCTTTGAAGGTTGTTCATCAAGAATTAATGGAACAGTCTTTACCGGACTCCTGTGATTACCATTAAAACTTACATTAATTTAACAAATTTCACATTTTCTGGAATTTCAACAATAATATGAGGTGACGTTTCGTTCAACTGGACAATGAACTTCTTGTCTCCCTGTACGAACGGATGGAAGAAGTAACAAAGGAAAATACATTCTTTGTGTAACATGAGCCTGTGAATACGATCAACAGAATCGCTTGCACTGATGTCTTCAAGTTCATCTCTCGAATGACTTATTCCTTCGAGTACATGATATATACTGGAGGTTACAAATTATTGCCAAAATGTCGCTCTCTAGGACTTCTGCGGATAGAAATTATCGAGCAAAATTGTCTTGAAAAAGCTTTTGAGCTTGTTTCTGATATTATTCGTACTACCTCATGAGTTGTGGTTTCAGAGAAGTCTTTGCCCATTTGTCCAATTGATTTCTCGGCCAAACATACTTGGTCGGTCGTCATTGGTAGATGTCAGAACCAAAAGATTTCTCCATGACATTATTACTGCTACAGATGTAGTAGGCTGTCTGAAATCATTTGGCCAAATCCAACCTAGCACATTTGAGTGCTTTGTCAGTAGCAAAGATAACCATAACATTGGTTTTGCTGATATACTTTGTAACAAATAGGGTCACTTTGGCGGAGCACACTTTTAGATTTGTGCACACTTTTAGATTCGTGTGCAACAACTTTTTGTATGAGCTTAGTCATTGATTCCAAAAGTGTGCTCCAGTTCCTCGAACTATGAGGTCATTGTCTCCGAGTGTATACCTGCTGTATAAGAGAATTCCTCATTGACGAGACGAGGTTCTTGAAGAAAGACTCCAGCATATATCTGGGACATTTTCATTTAATTCACACGCTGAATGAGATTGGATGGATGATTTCATCAGTCCTGTATGTATTTTTTCTCAGATCACACACTTTCAGCTTTTGTTTGTTTGCATATATGCGTGAAAGGTTTTGTAAGTATTTTATATAAGGAAAAATTGTTTGTGACTTCGATATTTACATCCATGTTCCAAACGTTTCACCTCAGTACGCCCCTTAAATATTATTGTCTGTCTCCAAATCTCACTCCATCCCTCAACTGAATAGTATCATGCTTGTCGCTTTCCTCAATCTTCACATTTCCATCTACCTCCTGCTTACACAGAATCATGATAATATGTACATATATATATATATAGTTACTTAGTTCATCCAACACAACCAGTATCTTATATTTCAAGATGATATATGTTCTATAAATACAGAACTAAGACACTCTGCATTCTAAACCGTAGAAGTCACCTACAGGTTGAATCAAAGCATATCAGTGATTGCAAAGATTTCACGGTCTGAAGAAGCCGACAAACGGGGAAATTTCGAAGTTACTCTCAATATTCTTATAGTAGTAAATCTGAAATTTTACGTAAATATATTGCATTATCTTTAAACGAATGTTTGCATATATATATATATATATATATATATATATATTATTCAAAAGAATTTCAACATCTGTTTTTTTGTGTTTTATTTACATTCTTATAAAATTAATGTGAGATATAGAATATGGAATATATAATATATATAGTAAAATGAAATGAAGTATTGAATAAATGAAATATTGAATATTAAATAATATAAGGACTAGTATACTTTCCTGCTTTCTACCAGTCTTCAAGGTCCCGTGTGACAGAAGTGTTTTAACTGTAAGTCAACTACAGTTAAAACAGTTCTATCACACGGGACCTTGAAGATTGTTAGAAAGCAGGAAAGTATACTAGTCCTTATATATTTAATATTCAATATTTCATTTATTCAATAAGGCATTCAATACTTCATTTCATTTTACTATATATATTATATATTCCATATCTCACATTAATTTTATAAGAATATAAATTAAACATAAAAACAAACCGAGTTGGAATTCTTTTGAATAATATTTTCTTCTATACACTATCATTCCAACCCCTTTATATATATATATATATATATATATATAATTATACATAAAACACACACATACTTTAGGTATATATATATGTTTTCTTTCTGCCTTAATATTGTGTGTGTATGTTTCTATTTTCCTACATAAAGTGAATTTTGTCATTTCTTTGATATTTAAGCGTTCAGATATCATTTCACGAATGTGTGCTTGAAGTTTTCTATGTTCTTCAACATAAGTAGCAAATGTATACACGTGACAGAGTATACGAACATTTAAGAAAACCATTTGATGATATACATCGTCCCCTGTGCCATTAATTAATTGGATACGTTCATATTTATGTTCGTACGTATGTATTGCACTGCATTTGCCTATTATTAACCGAAGCATTACAACATAATTGAGAAGATCCTTGACGCACGCTAAAAGCCGATACATAATAATTTTAGAATTTTAGAATAGAAAATAACAGAATATCTTGTGTTTGTAGTTGGTAATATGATTACTTCGATGCGATTATATCCAAATAGAGTATCTCATTTTAATCAGTTTCGAAACATATGCAACCAAAGAATTTACATTTTTTTTCTCCCTTCAATTTTATATTATTGATTTGCATATAACCTGGAATATAGAATTTAATATGCAATGTATTTATCAAATCCATTTATAACTTCTTCAAGATCTTCAACTTACAGAGAACTATTTGAATTTATCTGGGAAGAATTTCACGCTCCTTCACTATATCATTTATATCTCTGCCTCAGCAATACTTGAGACATTAATACGTTTAATTAATTGGCGGATTCTTTTTTATTTTTGTACTTATCTAATACCAATCGTATGTTAAGTCAATTATTGTATTTTTCTTGAATTTATATTCACACTCAACGAATCAGCAAACGTCTTATGCTTTATTAAAAACGAAATTGGTGTGAGCATTTCCATTTGTTAGTATTATTAATTTAATCATTTGCTTAATATCCTGACGTTCTCACAATCATATAAGCTGAATCAAAAGTAGTTTCCGACATGTACATATACATCTGTTAAAAAAATACACTTCTTGACTCTTCTACTACTGATTATTTACTCGCAGTAATTCTTAACAATGAACTAACTTGATTCTTTGCCGATAGTCATCTCCTAGTAAAGAATTTATTTTGTAATCATTAACTTCCAATGTCACGAAGTAATCGATTACTGGAATTGGACTACAACATGAATTTATTCCTTTGAGCCCCACCGCAAGATTATAGTTTAATCGGTTTCGTTCAGAACATTAAACCATTAGCTAATTCCATTTGCTGCTGAGAGAACTGTATCACCATACATTTAATGTTGCCTTTGAGTGATTGGAAAGATATACACAAATCAATGGAAATTTGTCAATTCATTCTTTGACGCTTAACCTTTATATTCCTGCGAACGAAGTATTTATTCCCAAACACCTCATTTTATCGAGAAGTAGGTACAACTTCTATCATAACACTAAAGGAAGACAGTGTGGAGTGTGCACTTACCCTAGTGGCCAGGGGGACCGTGGTTTTGCGGGGTCTCCACGAGCAACCTTAAGAGGTCTCCCTCTTTGAAGAATTTTTCGTTTTAATAGTTTATATTACTGCTTTTACTGTTTACACGCTTGTCTACATATCACAGTAGTTTGCTACTATCTTAGATCTTGAGTGTAACTACTCATCATTCAGATCGATTTAAATCAGCTTTCCATTGCTTCATAGCCACTGTGTTTAATGGAAAGGCAGAATCGGGATCACGTTTTCAGAAGCGGTCTCTGCTCAAGGAGCAGACTAAATAGTAACCCATCGAAACCGTATCGAATAACATGCATCGTCCGTCATTAGTGCCACCTATTGTTTCCCCCTACGTTGTGGTGCGTGACTTTACGACTTGGCTCCTGGAAAGACGAGTGTTCATCACTTGGCCAGCGGTCCGCTGAAAGCTCTCGAATCTTAATTCAATCGTGAGATTTTGCTGAATGTGAATGGGATGAATCTACGAGTACGGTTGCGAAACTTGCCGTTAAATGGGTTGAGAGGAAGCTTTTACTACAACTACTACTACTTTTATTAAAAGTAAAAACATAATAGTTTCAAATTTTGGCACAAGGCCAGCAGGTTAGGGGGAGGGGTAAGTCGATTACAACGACCCTAGCACTCAGCTGGTACTTATTTTATCGACTTCAAAAGGATGAAAGGCAAATTCAACCTCAGCAAAGTCGATCTTGAGCTCAGAACATGAAGACGGACGAAATGCCATCAAGCATTTTTCCCGTCGCACAAACGATTCTACCAGCTCATCGCCTTTAAAAATAAAAAATATAACAAAAGCGAATACTGTAGTGTAGTGTTATCACTTCACTTGATGTAATAGCATGACTTGTTCCTTGGGTACATTTAACTAAGTCTGCTCCTTTACAAGGATTCCTATGAACGTCCACCTTCCCAGTTTGCTTCTCGTTTACGGTTTATGCTTCAGGAATTCACCCGAAGTTCTGGGGTTTCGCAACATTCAGATCAATCTCAATTTGTTAAAAGATGAAAACATAATAACAGGTACTTCTCGTTCCCCGACTTAATTTTAAAAAAAAATGTTTCATGACTAATATATTTTAATTCCATAATAACTGCAGGATAAACGGCGCACATGTCAGTCACAACCACACTACTCGCTATGGTTGAACATCTGAGTGTTTTTTTTTTAAGAAATGTTAAGCAGGGAGTAAATAGCTACTATATATAGTTTTGGGTACGAAATATTGGGGAAGATGTGTTGTCCAAGGTTTTAAGGTGACAATATAAGAATGACGAGGAGAAGAAAAGCTAATATGTAAGATGAAGTTGGTACGTATATTACTAGCTTAGAGCAAGGGGCTCTATTCGATTAACAAATAGTGAGGTGTACCAGTACAAATATAATACTGCAGATATAGTAGTGCATATGCGCACTAATGTTTGTAGGAATCGACCACGTTGCAATCCGTTTTTATCAACATATAATCTCGAATCAAATCAAGACAAATGTGGTGATTGAGAGTGTCAATTTAATCCCCCAAAAGATTGTTCAGGCATTGTACTTTTAGTAGATGAAATTGTTAATTAATATTATTATTAATATTATTAAGGCGGCGAGCTGGCACAATCGTCAGCACTGCGGAAAAAATGCTTAGTGGCATTCGACCGTCTTTATGTTTTGAGTTCAAATTCCACCGATGTCGACTTTGCCTTTCATCCTTTCGAGGTCGATAAAATAGTACCAGTTGTGCACAGGGGTCGATGTAATCCATCACATTGGCGAATATTTTCACTCACCAGCCTCTGGATCTCTGATCCATTATGTCACTTTTCTCAACTGACAGCGGCCTTTACATGGTCACTCGATAATCGTCAATTACATCTCCATTTATTTACACATTACCATCTTTTTACAAAGAATACGAATACATTGACTATTATAGTCTGAGAAAACTATGGTTGGCAGTGGCGAATCTACAATATTGGGGCCCTGAAGCTTAAAATGTTATGGGGGCCCCCTATATGACCAACAACAGTAGGATAACATCCAAGGGTCAAAGAATGTTCTTGCCCCCGCAACGAACTCCAGCCTTGAGGCCCTGATAGCCCAAGTGGTGATGTGGAGTCCTTAAAGATGAGTCTGACAGTGAGCACACTTTCCACCAGAAACAAGGTGTGGGTAATCACCAATATCTTTGTCAATGTGGTTGTTCCCTGGCAGATCGCCACAATTTTCTTTACAATTTTAAGCACTACATTTCAGATTGTGATACTCAAAGTCACTGGTGTGAACAAATATTTTCCAGGGAAACTTTATGTACATGCGTGATGCATCATAGAATAAAGACATAAAACATAACAAATACCACAGTTGATATAATCTAATATTAATTTGATATTTAAGATATGAAAATTACAAAATACTCTTTTTCTGTTTTTTTTTAATAGCAACCTATTCCCTTACAGTTTTGTCATGCAAGAGTTTCCTTGCAATATCATTTTTTAGAGACAATATGCATAAAGAATTTAAGCGCTCTTCAGTCATGGTAGACCGAAATTTATTCTTTATAAAGGAAAGCTTTGAGAAATTCTTTTCTGCTTCACAGCTCGTGGTAGGCATTGACAAATACAGCTTAAGTGCAGTGGTAATATTAGGGAACACTCAATTCCGCCGAGGTTGACTTTGTCTTTCATCCTTTCGGGGTCGCTAAATTAAGTACCAGTTGCGTACTGGGGTTGATCTAATCGACTGCCCCCCCCCCAAAAAAAAAAAAAATTAGAACCTTGTGTCTAGAGTAGAAAAGAGTATTAGGGAACACATCAATTAATTGTTGCTCACAAATAAACTGAAGAACTTCTGTGCATTGCATTTTTGATGGTGAATTTTCTTCTATGTTCCACGATTTCCTAACGCGTAAGTACTTTTTGAATTGATAACACTCATTTATTTATTTGTGGTCAATATTGTCTTTGTAAGGCGATACAAGTTTGATACTCTCCTCATCAAATTCTGAATTGTTCATCAGTTATGACAGAAACTTGGACCTTTTCGCAGTCTGCTCATATGGCTACATCCTCTTGCTTAACTGGATTATCAAGCAGTCATAGACTTGATTTAGAACTTCTATCCTAAATTTTTCAACCCATTTCAAAAAGCCCTATCACTTGTTCCATCCGCAAATTTCTTTGTAACAATGCGTTTGAAAACATCAGAATAATTTGAGGTGATATATTTACATACACGTTTTGCTAATGATTCATAGCGTGCAATCCTGTCGGCTGAATTTTCTCGCAGTTCTTTTACAAATGAAAGCAAAGATGCTACAAATACATTAAAACCAAGTGTTTGGAATTTCTTACTTGTTTTGTTATTTCTACCATGTTGAGTGACCTTCTAGGCTTAACTTCATGTGCCGGTTGAAAATTACCTAACAAAAGTTTTGGTGTCGATACATTCGACAAAAAATTCTTCCAGGCGGTGCCCCAGCATTATCACAGTCTAATGATTTAACAAGTACAAAGAAAAAACCCCCACAAAAGACGAAATATATCAGTGAGATGGTTTTGACTTAAAAAAAAAATTCTGGGTTCCGTACAGTCGTCTAAAAAGACTACAAGGTGGTGTCCCAACATAGTCGCAGTCTAATAATTGCAACAAGGAAAAAGGAAAAAATGCCTTGGTTCGATACGTTGAACTAAAAATCTTCAAGGTGGTACCCCAGTATGGCCACCGACAAATGACTGAAACAAGTAATAGGGGAAAAAAATGAAAAATAACCGAAAAATATAACCGAGGGGGTTTTGTCCACTTTCACACTTTAACTATGGGGGTTTTGTCCTAGGTGGAGTTTGTTCTACACTCGTGCGGAGGACTTGCTCCGTTATCCAGTTAATATTGGAGATGTTTGCTTTTTAGAAATATTCAGTTTGTTATGTGCTATTTTGTTTTTGGATAAATCTAAACTTAGTGCTATAAAGTTTTTTTTTTATTTTGAGAAATATTTAATTTGTAATGTGCTGTTTATCGCATTAAATGCATATTCACTGCTTATAAACTATAAAATACGTGTTGTTTACATGT
>NC_068989.1:40607959-40609130 GCF_001194135.2 Octopus bimaculoides | reverse complement strand
TAATATGCTGTAAATCCCTTATTTTCGTTCGGAAAAAAAGGGGTGGGGCGAGGCCTCCTCCCCCCAATCCCGGAATAATTGGGAATTTTTTTTCTTTCGCTGAATGAATTCCTGTGACATCCTAATATGCTACAAAAATGCAACCTTCTCCAATGCAGATATTCGAGGAAGATCTCCGAGGCAACCTTCTCCAATGCATATCTTCGAGATAGCCTTGACCGATAGTACTCTTAGGAGGAGTTAGGTCGAGATCAGGATTAGTCGCTGCTTTTCGGAGGCTCCTGAGCCTAGCTAAAAGGGGCTCTGGAGTCCTATTTGGGGTGAAAAATCAATAGACTGATTCCTTATGGGGTTTTCCATTCAATCAGGATGAAAAATCGATAAACCAATTCCTTATAGGATTTCTCACTGAAATTGGCTACACCCCATTTTCAACCATAACTTTTACCAATTTTGACGTATTTTGTTCAAACTTGATGTCGGCGTTACTTGAGACTCATGGGATCTTTGAGTGCTTTAAGTTCTCCAAAAAAAAAAAAAAAATATCGATGAGTGGAAAAATCGAGTGTATGTGTGTACATGTTAGGAAGATTTCGAAGACTTAATGAGACAATAAAGCTTAGCAGTGCTAATGTGTGTTTGTGTGTAACCCTATGTTTTGAAACGGTCAGTTTGAGATCATCATTGGTCAGTTGCATTGGAAAAAGGAATTCAACTAGACAATAAAACATATTTTTCAGTCTATTTCTCTATATACATTCATACAAACACACACATACATATATACATACATAGACACACACACACACATCTACATACATGTTTTCTTTACTTTTCTTTTTCACTTCCCTGGCACTATGCTGCTCTTGGAGAGGGAACTTAAACTAGAGAGAATAAAACTTTTTTTTGTTTGTTTCTTGTTATCGCTATATATATATATATATATATATATATATACATATAAAGGTTTAGATTTAGATTCAAAAATTGAATATGGTACTTATGTTTAGGCACCAGAATATAGTATGGTATGGTATTATATAAAAACCATTCCAAAAACTAGGTGATCAAAAAATCAAAATAAGCAACACGGATTTCAAAGATGGTTGCAGTACGCACGTTTCATGCTACTCCATTTATTTAAGTAATGCGAGCATTACATTAAATGCAA
>NC_068989.1:40596309-40607471 GCF_001194135.2 Octopus bimaculoides | reverse complement strand
ATATATATATATATATATATATATATACATTCAAACACACAAACATACATTTTTTTTTTTACTTTTCTTTGTTGTTTCACTAGCACCATTCTTTTTTAGGTGACTGGTGTATAGACAAAACTTTTTTCTCAGTCTATTTCGTCTTATCGGCCCTGTCTGCATGGCAAAATACCAAAAAATAAAAATATTGACAAAATGAAGAAATGAAGTTGATCAGAGGGCCCCTCAGGTATTAGCTTAAGCTTCATTAATTTTATAGTAGATCAGCCACTGATAGTAGGAAATATAGTTAGGAATGCATCTGACCATAGGCTGCTTCTTTCCAGACGATATGAGGTTAAGCAATACCATTAACTATAACGAGCTGCATGATATCTCCATCTAATTCTACCAAAAATAGCCACTATATCCCTCATTATTCATTCAGTATATTCACTGCACGTAAACACTTTGTTGAAACATTTTGTTTAGTATTTTCTCTCCAAAACTAAGCAGTAAAATATCAGCACGGAATGTTCTCATTGAAAAATAAAAGGAAATAAATAAGTATACAAAACAACATTTGGACGTAATACGTAGATCCAGATGAGAGTGGCTAATTTTTTTTCGAATACTGTGGAATGAGACATCATAGGAATATGACCTATAATTCGAACGACGTTAAGTAATGCAAAAACAGTGGTTATAAGCACGAAGAAGAATCAGTTTGATCAGAGTCAACTGGAATCGACATGGTTGTTGTAACAGCACACTATATATAAAGGCTGGAATCTGTGAAAGAAATTACTGTTCACTCTACGGGAGTTCCTGTTTTGTTTAGCTGGAAATATTTTGTTATGAGTACTTTTACTAGAACTCATTGGCTGTTCTGGGTCAGCGAACCCACTAAACCTTCGATTGGAGACATGAAGCGTTGTGTTACGCAAAAATTTTTATGTGAATGACTTCCACTTTGAAAAGTAATAATATGTATCTAAACAGCTGTGCTAACAAAATAACCGACTCAGTGTTTGCATTATTGGCGTGAATGTAAATTCATTTATGTTAAAAACAAAACAAACAATTTATCATCTTCATTGCAGGAATCTTTGTATTTTATAAAATGCCACCCACAATACATTTTGACAGTGAGTACGTTTGTATAATAATAATAATAATAATAATAATAATAATAATAATGGTTTCAAATTTTGGCACACGACCAGCAATTTCAGGGAGGTTTTAAGTCGATTACATTGACCCTAGTACTTATTTTATGAACCCAAAGATCCTTTCTATTATAGGTACGAAACCTGAAATTTTGGGAGGCGGGGGTTAGTCGATTACATTCATCACAATGCGCAATTGTTATTTATTTTATCGAGCTCGAAAGGACAGATGGCCCAGTCGACTTTGGCGAAGTTTGAATTCAGAATGTAACTGGACTAATTGATGCAAATCATTTTGTGTGGTATGCTAAATATTCTGCCAATTCGCAGCTAAGCATTTCGCCCGGCAGGCTAACGATACTTCCAGCTCACCGCTGTTGTATAATAATAATAATAATAATAATAATAATAATAATAATAATAATAATAATAATTATTATTATTATTATTATCGTTATTATTATTATTACTATTACTATCATCATCATCGTCATCATCATCCTTTCTACTATCAGCACAAGGCATGAAATTTTAGAGTAGGATTATAACCGATTACATCAACCCAATACACAATTGGTACTCATTTAATCAACGCTGAAACGGTGAAAGTCGACCTGGGTAGAGTTTGAATTTAGAATGTAAAACTAGACTAAAACCTGCTAACCATTTTGTCTAGCGCGCTTACGGTTCTGCTAACTCGCTGCCTTTAATTCTTACTACTAGAGGCACAAAGCCCGATTTTTTTTGTGAGATGGTTAGTTGATTAAATGGGCCCCAGTGCTTAACTGGTGCCTATGTTATTGAACTTGAAAGGCTGAAAAACAACGTCAACATCAACAGAATTTGAACTCCAAATATAAAATCGGAAGAAATGCTGCTTACACACAGAGCAAGGACGGCACAAGATGATACAACACAGTGATATGATGAGGGATTACAAGAATGGCTGTAAACTGTCAAACAAAAACAAAGAAAGAAGAAAATTGAAACAATAAAAATTACCCTAAAGAGGGCAGACTCCTAATAGCTATTGTGGGAACATCACAAACCTCGGTTGCCTAACCAGGAGGACAAACACTTACTTTCTCCTCCGTGAATCTAGAGGTGTATGTTCAGTGTAAGCCCGTACACTCGGAGAGTTGTTGTCACGTTCACTCACCTTTCAACAAATTTGTGGGAAGGCAGCACTCTTCTTTCCACCCTCACTTTCCTATGCAAAGTAAAGCTTGCAAAAGCTGACGAGCGTTTAACCAGAGACATTTTGGTCCACCACACATCCTTCGTTAGACTACCAGACAGATAAACGCTACCTGTATTTCTTGGAAAAGGGAAGGTGATGAGATGGTTTTAAAAGTGCGCTTAGCTAATAGCAGCATGCGTCCTCGCGTGACAGATATTCGATAAAACCCGCAACTCAGAAATCCTCGAGTGCTGGAGAAAAGCTTCGTCGCTCTGCATGCTTCTCGACCACACCAAGATAACAGAACTTCCATTCCTGTAGAGTTTATCACAAACCGGTAATACACTCTGGCATTAATATTTATGTCTTCAAAAACAGTTCTTTTAAAAGTTTTCCTCCTTGAGCAAGTAACGAAAACGGTTGATCAATCACTAATGTTTTTCAATAACTCAGAAACACAAAAGGAAAATAAAATCCACAAAAATAAATTTCTATTAAGGAAATCAATGCAGAAATTGAAGGAGCGTCTGAAGAATATCCAGCTATAAATAGTAAAAATGAACAGTAATGAGGCTTGACATATGGACCTCTGTGTTCAGCTGGTATTTATTTTATTGAGGCTGAGAGGATGAAAGGCAAAGTCGGCTTTTGATTCGAATATAATAATGATAAAAATGACGTTGATGTTGGTGGTACTGAAAAGTAGGAAATAGTAGAATCAGTAGAGTGTCAACTCTGTATAGGACTCAGAACACAAAATCTAGAATAAGTACCGCAAGACTTCCTGTACGTCGTTGATTACACTTCCGCCAATCCACGTATTTTAATAGGATATAACATAGACTTCAGACAGATAAAGTTGACATAGGTGGGGTTTCAATTCAGAGTGTGAAGATTCAGAACAAACACTATCAGTCATTCTGTGCAATGAAAAGCTGTCCTACACAAAAAAACACATAAAATGATCAACGCAAGATTTAAAACAATGAATTCTTATATGAGGGCAAAAGAAAATATAAAGAACAGAGTTACATAAGACATACGTTTGAGGAAAGAAACGGCATCGGCTCGATAGTTTATGTGAAGGAATAACAAGTTTGGTTCACTCTAATATATTGAAATTTAGATGAATACCCCGAATAGAAGGTACTTCTTCGTAAATACAAGCATTAATAAAAGGATGAGGGAAATTATTCTAGGGAGTAATACAAATAAAGTACCGAAAAGAGTCCAATCACACTGTTGATAGTTAACAAACGATAAGATGCAGTATCGTTATTGGGAAAAGAATTTAAAGAGGCATTCAGAAAACTACACAGTAATCAGAATTACGAAATTACCAAGTGGAACATAACAATATTCCGAATAAATAATGCTGTCAGATATAATGCAAAGATGAAAGAAAAATTTTGGAGTTGTCATGGTCTGCAGAAGAAGATGGGAATTTGGCTGAGGAAAATGTTCGAGAGAGAGAGAGACATTCACATAGAAACCCAAATCAAAACTATCAGGACACATGCTATTCTCATACAGAGCATAGAATTCAAAATATATTTATAAAAAGAAAGATTGGAGAAAAAAGTTGGAAGGAAAAAACAAGTTACGAAATCCTTGAAAAATCGATGAAAATCAAGTTATAAACCCAGAGGTTTAAATTAGGGATTCGATTTTTTTTTTTTTTGGCTTCAATTACTAAATGGAACAATTATAGTAGAATGGAAAGCATTAGGTGCTTTCTCAAACCCCAGAAAGAAATAAGTTAAAGTAGTTACACGCTACCATATTTAAGACCTTAACCGCGTAAAAACGGCTCTCGAAGGGACCTAAGAAAATCTCATCAGATCTATCTCCCCCCCCTCTCTCTCTCTCTCTCTCTCTCTTTCTCTTTCTCTCTCTCTTTCTCTCTCTCTCTCTCTATATATATATAAATAAAATCATACAAGAGAAAGAGAAAATGGGACCCACGAGATACTTTATTAATCACTACAATCGTTTTCACCCATCGTACATAGGTCCCTATCGAAAGATTGATGCACTGCACAATGGGCAGAATAAGGACAGAATATAACAGGATTAAGTTTATCTCCTTATTACAGCATAAATTATATGATGAAAAATCATATAATTTAAGATGTTATAGTAAAAAGACCAAATCACGCATTTGATATTGCTTTTGTTTATATACTCCGTAGATAACTCGGATGTAACTATAAAAAAAGAAAAAAACCAGTGGACAAATTATGATTAATACCTTATTGAAGTTGTAAGCATAGGTTGACTTCCATTATGCATCTCATTCGAAATTCTTCAGCACACACACACACACGCACACACACACACACACACACGTAATTGTATCTGTATCTGAGTGCGTGTGTGCAGGGGCAACATAACCCTGCAAATACTCTGATGTTAAACAGCTGGTGATGGGTCAGTCTTTTGAGAAGTTACACCAGGCTTTGGGTCCCTACCTACAAGCCAGTATCCGAGCCAAAAACTGAGTTTAAAATTGGACCTTAAACAATGGATAACATGCGTGGAGTGAAGTTACATGACAAGAGACGTAAAAACCAGTCTTCAACAATAAACAAAGTTTATGGCGTCACTACGAATTCAGAATTAAAGAGCCGGTATCTTTTTATGGCGAAATCAACAGTAGATGGCTGGGCTAGTCATATAGCATCCACTCCAGATAACAACCAGAAAGGCTGTATAAGAATGTTTACATAGCTCTCTCTGTTAATAATTTATGAATGCTAACTCGTATATCTTCTTGCTGCTACATTTCTTTAATATCGAGTAATTTATCATCGCTCTGACCATGCTGTTGCAGAGTTACGAAGACACGGGGACGTGAAAAAGCATCACTTGTAAAGCGATGGGTAGGGGAGTGCAAAGAGACACATACACATATACATATATACACATACATATAAATATGTAGACATACATGAATATATGTACATATAAACATATATATATATATATATATATATATACATACACATGTATGCACATACATACATATACATATATATACATAAATATATGCGTTTATATATATACATACATATATGTGAATATACTTATACATACATATCTATATATATTCTTACATATACATATCTATATATATTCTTACATATACATATCTATATATAGGTCCTGACCTATCAGAGTTATACCCAAATGTAATCCAACCATCGTCATCCCTTCCTTTCCTAAATCTAGAAATATGCTCTTTTTATGAACACCGCCACTTATTTTTTAAAATTTATTATCGGGGGTTGTTTGGGAATATGTTCCCCCTATTTGTAGCAGGTGGTGTTACCACAAAGAGGCTCATACATGTGTCTGTGTTGCCAATTTTTAGATTATAGTTGCATATAATTTGCGTTGGGTGTAAATTGAGATTATATCAAGTCAGGTAGGACTTGAACTTAAATTTTAAGTGACAGATAGTCGTAGCCAAATGCATCAGTGCATATCAACCAGTGTTTACTGGTTCTACTAACGGCCGTTCGAAATATGTTAACAAATATTGAAACTGCTAAGAAGTAATGAAACTTCACACTTTCGATTAACCTGCTGGAACCAACAACACACACTCACACCACACATATATAACTAGAAAAGACTGATTGGAGCATCTTTCAACATAGAGATACTAGATGACTTGTACTAAACCACAACAAAATTTAAAATTAACTTGTACTACTAGTAACATAGAGACAATTTCTTGAACTGTTTTCTAAAATTTATTGGTTATCATTCGCAATAAAACTACCAATTTGGTAATACAGCAATTTAGTATTCCAGTAATTAAATAAGATTTCATGTTTTTGATTCTGTAAGAAACAGTTGATAGTTACATAGATTAAAAGTCTGATCATTTTATTATGGGAATGTGCAATGATAATTTTTATACATTTATCTATTTACTATAAGTAATGCATTTGTGAGATTAGGGAAATTACATGAATGAAAATTATGACAATTGCCGAGAGAAATGAGGTTTCAGCTAGAGTTGTTTACCATTTATGCTCTATAATAATAACAATATTAAAAATCAACAGAAAACCAATATATTAGGAAGGAGTCGTGGATTAATAGAATCTTAAGAATGTCGGACAAAACAACGGAGTAGTTATTCACGGCCCTTTAAACTGTGAGTTCAAATTCTGTCGAAGTCAGCTTTGCCTTTCATTTAATCATGGTCATTAAAATAAAGTATTAGTCAAGTACTGAGATCAATTTAATCAATATTATCATCCCCCAAATTTTCATCCATGTGCAAATTTTAAAAACCGATGTTTTTGTAGTTAAGAAACAATTTTAGTTTTTGATATTTGCAGCATCGGTGAGCTATGAATACAGGAAGTACAGGATCACATTTGAGTGTAGTATAACATTTTTTCAAAAGTACTTCATTCCATTCAATGTCCGATTAATTTCTTATTAATATTCGACTGGTACGTGCGTATTATATCGAACTTGGAAGCATAAAACTTATCTTCACCTAAGAGAACCGAATGGATCGCAGCGAAACAAAGAAATTTGTCTAATGCGGTATCCTATGTTTTGTTCAGGAAAATACAGCCATCACCAGTCGTGAATGATAGAGTGTTTGGAAATGAATGCAATAAATAAAGAATCAAACAAACGAAAAATAGTGTAAGAGAAAAAAAAAAAAAGGCTAATCATCTTATCCAGAGCCTTTACAACAAGGAAGTGTCTTATTTTTAAGAAAAAAAAAAAATAAAGATTTAGTTGAGACTCAAAATCACATCACAAATTAGGCTCTCCGGGATCTTACTACTCTAGAGAACACGTGCTTAATGACTTCAGCATCAGCAACAGAGCGCACAGCTTTGTAGGTCGTAAGTCGACCGATTTCACCCCGCAATATGGTTCTTATTTACTCTATCGACCCCCTGAGAGATGAAAAGCAAAATAAACAGATTATGCTATCACTTTTCTCACACAAACCCAATGTTTTAGATTCATTGAAGTGGGGTTCAAAAATAAAATGTGTAAGCATAGGTGTGCGATAATTATTTTATTTTTATTTTAGTTTTTATCGTTATAAATCCAAAATAATCGAAAGCAGGTCACTGACTTGGATCTCTGGCAGCTCTTACATTATCTTAAAGTATGTATTTGATTACGGCATAATTACAATACTTTCTCGAGTGGATTAAATGTTGGTAATATTTTGTAAGAAAAGCAATAGAATGAGAAATAACGTTGAGAGGGTAGCGAAGGGAGTGTCTTTGAAGTCAAATAGTAGTGAAGTGTTACTAAGTACTAAATATAAGTCTGTCTGGGGATCCCCCATAACTGTCCTTATACCATACTTCGTCCACATCAGTAATGATAAAGATGAACCGAAGAAGGAAGGTGTATTCATAGAAAGCTCGTCTTGCTAAAAATATCAGCTAAATGTTTTAGAAGTTCAAAACAGGAGACATTTGTATCCAAGATAATGTAGTTCTAGATTTATTATATCTTATAGAAATGTGGTGGGGATCACGTTTGGGGTGTCCTTGATCATAGATTTACTTTATCGTCGCTTACTGAGAGAGGAAAGTGATCAACAACATAATAATAATATTGTCTTTATGGCGGAACAAGCTTATATCTTTGGGTTTAGTAGAAAAGAATAGAGGCCCAATGGCCCAGTGGTTACGGCAGCGGACTCGTGGTCATAGGATCGCGGTTTCGATTCCCAGACCGGGCGTTGTGAGTGTTTATTGAGTGAAAATACCTAAAGCTCCACGAGGCTCCGGCAGGGGATGGTGGAGAACCCTGCTGTACTCTTTCACCACAACTTTCTATCACTCTTACTTCCCCTTTCTGTAGAGCCTGTAATTCAAAGAGCCAACCTTGTCACACTGTGTCACGCTGAATATCCCCGAAAACTACGTTAAGGGTACACGTGTCTGTGGAGTGCTCAGCCACTTGTACGTTAATTTCACGAGCAGGCTGTTCCGTTGATTGGGCCAACTGGAACCCTCGACGTCGTAAGCGACGGAGTGCCAACAACAACAACAACAGTAGAAAAGAGAACGAAAGTCTCTATTTGATCACTGTGTATTTAATCGATTCAGGAGGAGCGGAAGCAAAGTTCACCTTCGTTGGATTTTAATTAAGATGTTAAAAAGATGGAACTAGATACTGTAAAACCTTTTGTCATAAGTTGGAAGGTTTGTATAATTCCTTCTTCAATCCTTCTGATGCAACACTAACAACGATACTAAAGACAACGTAAAAAACGAGACAAAAAAGATTTTAAACGTAAGCACAAAATTAGAAATTTAAGGAGTCGCTGATATATTTAGTGAAATTAATCTAATCCATAAATCTATACATGTATGCACCTTTCTCTCCCTCTCTGTGTATATTTATTTCTGTATGCATATCTGTCCGTCTATGTATCCCTCTGTCTACCTACCTATATATAAAATCAGTAAATTACTAGCACTTATAATAAAGAGTTGATTTATAAAGAGTTGACATATAATGTATCGACCAGGTTCTTGAATGTTGTTACGCACCACTAGTTACAAAGAAGTTACCCACATCCTTGTAACTTTCAGTTGATGCTATCCCGCTGGGTAGGCGGGCAGAGCACCGTTTCCTCTGAATAGAAAGCCACACCGTCGCATAACTAATCTTGCGATGGTGAGTACAAGACTCTAGTCGCTAGGCTACTCGCATTCACATGTGTAATATATTACGTAGACAGCGAATCTACCGTATTATTAGTATCGAACATTCAATTGTAAACCTAAAGCATTGCCAACTTTATACGATTTAGAAGATAACATGTCCTTCATTATACCACTGGCATATATTTTCACCATTATTGTAAGACAGGAAATGTCAAGGCGAAAACGGCTTTAGACTAATATCTGTGGTAAGTAGCTTGCTTACCAACCACATGGTTCCGGGTTCAGTCCCACTGCGTGGCACCTTGGGCAAGTGTCTTCTACTATAGCCTCGGGCCGACCAAAGCCTTGTGAGTGGCTTTGGTAGACAGAAACTGAAAGAAGCCTGTCGTATATATGTGTGTATATATATATATATATATATATATATATATATATATATGTGTGTGTGTATGTGTGTGTGTGTGTGTGTGTGAGTGTGTGTGTGTCCGTGTTTGTCCCCCCACCATCGCTTGATGGTAGTGTGTTTACGTCCCCGTAAGTTAGCGGTTCGGCAAAAGGGTCCGATAGAATAAGTACTAGGCTTCTAAAGAATAAGTCCTGGAGTTGATTTGCACGACTAAAGGCGGTGCTCCAGCATGGCCGCAGTCAAATGACTGAAACAAGTAAAAAAATAAAGAGAAAAGAGAGTATATCATAAATAATGGCCTTCAAGTTTAGGTTTAAAAACCCTTTGAATAAAAAAGTCGAAGGCCTCAAAGAGTTATTTTCACTAAAAGTTTATTCGCTAAAAATCTACAGAACTCAACTTCGAGAAGACTTGAAATTAAGTTTTTATCTTTTAAACGTTGCTGTTAAAAGATAAAAATTTCATTTCAAGCCTTCTCGAAGTTTGTAAAATTATATTATGTTAAGTCATAAGCTACGAGACCTTGGCATTGCTGATAAACTGGGAGAGTGACTGCATGACTTCCTAAAACACAGAAGTCAGGTAGTTGTAGCCAATGGTGCCTTTTCTGAGAAAACTCAAATCCTAAGTGGTGTCCCCAAGGAGACTGTTCTGGCGTCATTACTGTTCATAATATCCCTCTTAGACATGCCCACGGTCACTCGAACAGCCACTGTCACTAGCTCTGCCGACTATACAAATTTATCACAGGAAACAAAAAACCAAAATGAGGTCACAAGCTTACAGCGGGACCTAAATTCAATATACAAGTGGGCCGAAATAGACAACATGCAGTTTAATGCTGCAAATTTCAAGCACTGCACTATCAACTTACGAATACAGTACATATACAAGACCCGAAGGCAATACAATCTCAGAGTTACAGGCAGTGAAGGACATGGGATCAGTATGTGCAATGCACATTAGCAAAATGGTAGCAAAGTGCAGACAACTTGTAGGATTGATACTGAGGTCCTTCAAGACGAGACCAAGAAACTATGTTGACCCTGTGAAGAACTTTTGTTCTCAGCCGCCTGGACAACTGCTCCCAGTTATAGTCACCATATAGTGCAAAACTGACAGCGGAGTTTGAAGTAGTCCAACGGCACTACAATTAAAAAACTGAAACAGTGCAGCGGATAAGCTACATGGAGAGGCTGAGAAAACTACAACTTTACACTCTGGAGCGAAGGCATGATAGATATGCAATAATATACATATGGAGAATCCTAGAAGGGCTAGTACCAACATTTGGCATTCAGTGTTATACAAATGCCAGAACTGGCTGCCATTGTATTATGCCAAAGGTACCATCGACACCAGCTAAATCCAACACAAGGTACTGTAATAGTTTCGGGTTTAAGCGCCTAAGCGGCTAGGGATATACGTGCATGCACAATATCAATAAACATTTTGGTATCTACGGATATATCAAGATAATTATTATTTAATTTTTGTTTCCCTATATGAGTATAAAATCTTACCACTGAATGCTTGATTGAACAATCTAATGCTTACGTGAGGGCACATATATATACACACACAAGCACACACACACTCCTGTATAGGTGGACATGTTTGTGTGTGTGTGTGTGTGTGTGTGTGTGTGTGTGTGTGTCTGTGTATGAAGGAAACGGACATGCGAGCATGGACGTAAGTAAATAAATACTACGTGTTTGTGACTATACAGTATGTACATATACATATATATACAC
>NC_068989.1:40586335-40596209 GCF_001194135.2 Octopus bimaculoides | reverse complement strand
ATATATATATATATATATATATATATATATATATACGTGCTATAGACATAAATGTTACACACAATCATTATATATATAAATATATATATATATATATATAATGTCCTTTACTTGTTTTAGTGTGCGGACATACTGGGGCACTGCCTGAAAATTTTAGTCGAATGAATGAACCTCAGTACTTTTTTTTCTTTTGTTAAAACCCGATTGTTATTCTATCGGTGAATTTTGCCGAACCTTTAAGTTACAGGGACATAAACACACAAACACTGGTTGTCACGCGGTGGTTGGGAAACAAACACAAAGTCTCACACACGCACACACACACACAGAGGAACATGAGGGGCTTCTTTCAGTTTCTGACAACCAAATCCACTCACAAGGCTTTGATCGGGTCGTGGCTACAGTAGAAAACACTTGCCCTAGTTGTCACGCCGAGGAAGTGAACCTGGAACTATGTGGTTGGGAAACATGCTTCTTACAACACTACGACTTCTATAACATTCCTAATATTTTCTACGAATGGAAGTTTTTTTTCAATAGAACGATTATACCTAAAACTAATTATTTTCTTATGTAAAGCTTTCCCAGTATCTGGAGAACAGGAATCCAGTATTTTGGTTTTGCGTGCAGAATTTCAGAATTAAATGTTTCGGAAATTGTTATCTTTTGTTTAAAACGAAAACATACGGCTCTACCTAGATGCCAAAGTGCCTCCTACATGTTGGAACATGCTTATATAGATTTTTTAAAATAAAAGTATCATGTTTTTTCTTATCAGTTCATATATCTTTTGTAGATAAAACCTACATCTATAAGGTGCCACTCTGTGACACTTTGTGTAAATGTCTATTATAGTCTAGGCCGACTTAAACTCTGTAAGTGGATTTGGCAGATAAAAACTGAAAGGAGCCCGTCGTATGTGTGAGTCTATACATATACACACATACACACACACACACACACATATAGGCGGCGAGCTGGCAGAATCGTTAGCACGGCGGGCGAAATGCTTAGCGGTATTTCGTCTGCTGCTACGTTCTGAGTTCAAATTCCGCCGAGGTCGACTTTGCCTTTCATCCTTTCGGGGTCGATTAAATAAGTACCAGTTACGCACTGGGTCGATATAATCGACTTAATCCGTTTGTCTGTCCTTGTTTGTCCCCTCTGTGTGTAGCCCCTTGTGGGTAGTAAAGAAATAAAATAACACACACACACACACACACATATGTATGTATGTATGTATGTATGTATGTATGTATGTATGTATGTATGTATGTATGTATGTATGTATGTATGTATGTATGTATGTATGTATGTATGTATGTATGTATGCACAGACACATGCACATACTTTGTATGTGGTGGGGGTGGGCTATGTGCTGTCCACCTCCGTTTGACAACCGGTATTCACGCTCCCGCAATTTGCGGGTCGGCAGAAGAGCCGATAGAATAAGTACCGTTCTTTCTATTTATTTATTTATTTGTTTTTTTTAAGAAAATGAAAAAAATGGCACTGGACTTGACTCGTTCGATTGAACCTATTTAAGATTGTGCCCCAATAGGGTTCCAGTGTAATGACTGAAACATGAGAAACATGAAACAAATAAGTGCATGTGTGTGTGTGTACTTTTATCTATATTACAACACCTTTTAACACAAAACATAAAGAAATCTTTCAAATAACTTTATGCTTGCTCGCCAGATGATGGTTCACTGCAGGATGAACACCTTACTATCTTGTGGCTCATCTTTTTGTAACCTATCATATGTCGCTCAATACGTAATTATTTTTGTGCAGTTCTGTTCTCCTGATGCGTCCTCAATTTTCTCTGTCATTCCCATTCTCTTATTCATTTGTTTATCTCTCAGTTTTATTTCACGTCGAGCACTGAGCGTTTCCATATTACGTTGGCATGTTGCCACTTTCTTTTTCATTTCTGTTGTTGTTTGGGTGGGAGGTGTGGTCAAAGTTTCCGATCCGTAAACGACTACGCGTGTTGTTCATTAATTTGGGGCATTTGTTTATTTTTTACTTTATTTTCTTTTGCGATTCAATGGGATGTCTGATATGATAATGCTTTCCTGCTTACTTAGAAGAGGAGCAACCTAATATTAATTACACATTTTGGCACGAGGTTAGCATTTCTGGGGGAGGGGAGGTCTAGTACTCAACTTCTATTTATTTTATCGGCCTTGTAAGAGTTAAAGGCAAACTTGACCCCGACGGAATTTGAACTCGGAACGTAAAGTCGGAAGAAATACCGCTAAGCGTTTGTCCGGTACGGTAATGAGTCTGCCAGCACGCAGTGGAGACTGACCCCAGAACCATGTGGTTGAGAAGCAAGCATCTTCCCACACAGCAACGTCCGCTGTGTGGGAATAATATTTGGGACAAAATCCCAAATTACAGGTAAAAACTCAATTAAAATCAATTTATAGAAAGTTAAAATTAAATTGAGCTTCACAGAGTAAGATATATATAAATATATAGTTTTAGGGAAAAGAACCAAGGTTCATGAACTCATCGATGAAAATCCACTGTCACATATAGAAAAATTAATAATTAAAACTATATATTTATTTATATATATATATATATATATATATATCTTAATTCTAAGTTTTTAGTTATATGTAGTTTCTACCATCTTCTATTTCGTGTTCTGCCTTAACATCTGAAATAAATAAATACACGTACATAGAATAGAATAGATAAGAATCACCAATAGAAATTTTGCAAAGTGGAACCAAAACGCTTTCGACGACGCGGGGATATCGGTGTGCTTTTAAAACTGAAGGGGACTGTGAGGTTTTATTTTTAAGGGTCTATCCGTATTCTGTTGTTGCTGTACCAATGCTACTCAGCACAGCGAAACAGCTGACCCAACCCTTCATATATAAACCCTGAATTTAACTATATATATATACATACACACAATTATTATAGATATTATCCCGTAGTGGGTTGGATTCACAACTCCTAACTTTCTTGGATATATATATATATATATATATATATATATATATATATATATGAACAATGTTTAGAAAAACTTATGTCTGTCAAAACATCTTCAAACGTAAAACTACCGGATCCAGCTTACAATTATAAACCACTCTAACAAACAAAACAGTACGTATTCGACGAATAATTCAATAATTAATTGATACGGTTCAATTGACTTTTTTAAAAAGAAATTCATAATTTACTTACCTTAGATGTCTGAATAATTTTTTCTAAAATTTTCTTTCAACATTTCGTTATTGATAAGCAATCATATAACAGATCAATTTTCCTTCCATTTCACTCTTAGAGTCCACACTAATGATAACAATGATGATGATGAAGGTGTTGATAATGACAGCAATGATAATGATTAGAACTGTGGTTTCTTTTTGATTTGTTAAACAAACGCAAATGTGTACAGCTACAGAAGCGTCGTTCACATGTTTATCGTTCATTCACACGTTTATTAAATGTCCGAGGAATTTTTGTTGTTGTGCTTTAATGTAACGCTGTTGTTGGTGCATTGACGTCTTCATTGGTTCTTGCAATTGGTGTATTTTTTCTTTCTTTTTTTTTCTCTATCTTTTATAACTTCCTTACTACATCAGATATCGCAGCATTTGTATTACGCTGTTAATATTTCATTACAAGTATGTTATATATATATATATAGATAGATAGATAGATAGATATAACATGTGTGTGTGTGTGTGTTAGTTATAATTCATTCATACAGTGCTGTATATAATATATCTGTGCGGTGCGTGAACGTGTGAACGTGCGTTGGAGCGGTTGCTTTTGAAATGTTTATTCTATCTCCTTCCACTATTTTCTGTTTTACCGAGAAAACAGACGTAGTAGGGATGGGATGAGACTGTGGTATCCTAGAGCTATGCAGGGAAGGGTGCGAATGTTATGGTAAGTTTCCTGTGCCCGAGTGTGGTACACAGGCTAATGTAGCTGCTCTTTCCATAGTCCTCTGATACATACATATATGTGTGTGAGTGCGTATAAAACTTCTGGTGTTCGCAGTCGCAGTGTTTAACTACAGCTAACTTATATGTTTCTCGCTACTGAATGGTATTCAAATTCTCTCAATGTGTCATCTTCACATATGAAATTATTGGTTTGAATTAATTGATTTGAAATATCTCCATATCCATTGAGATGAGGTAGTCTTCAGCCGAACTCGTTTCCGTTTTTTAGATCAATTCACGATTAAATTGTTTATTTTGTTTCTGACTTAACTTTTCTTTTCCGTCCCAAATATGTAAACCACATTTATCGTTATTATAAATAAGCTGTGTTACTTTTACATTTTCTCTTTGGCAATAAAGTGAAAGTTATATTTCATAAATATTGTTGAGATGAATTAAAAGAAATAATTAATTTTTTTTTAATTTCAAATAAACGTTGGCGGAGGTAATGAATATGTACACGACTGGTTTTCGGTGTAACGAAAGTTCTAACCCTAAAACTAACCCCAACCACCGAGTGTAGGTATTCTTGACTTCGCCTAAACGTTATATGTAATTTTTGGCATTACATACACATATATATATATATATATATATATATATATATATATATATATATATATATATATATATATATATATGTGTGTGTGTGTGTGTGTGTATTGATTAGATAGTTTCGAAATTTTAGTTTATATGTGAGCAGACTTCGAAAATCGTCAATGTTTTTCTATAACAAACTAAAGGAGCCGATGAAAGTCGTAGGAAAAAAAATTCTGTTTTTCCCTTTAAAATATTTAGTTTTCCTCTGTTCAACGTTAACAGTGTTCTCTCTCTCCCTGTCTCTATTTATCTGTCTAACTCTCTCTGTCTTTCCTTCTTCCAGTCACCAATTTACGCGTATGATGTTGGTGGTGCAATGTTAATTAAACGGAAAACTCTGATTTCATCGTTACCTGTTACATTACATGTATATAGTCTTCTGCTTTAAATTTCTAACAAATAGCGAAATTATTAAATTGAAGAAACAAACATTCTAAGCAAATAATTCTATTAATTATAATAAATTTCAAATATAACGGAATTCCGCTGTATTATTATTATCAGTTGTAATATAGCCAAAGTCGATGAAGTTGGTATCAATAAAATTTGTAAAAGATGAATAACTCTATTGAGTTCTTTTAGTTATTTGTTGTTTATATGTTGAGAAAAAAAAAACAGTCATTGCTTACACACACACACACACACAAACGTATGTTATATCGGCTGCATTGTTTACAAACAGCTGTATGCAGTTTAATATTGTTGACATAAAAAAAGGGGGACGGAAGAAAAGAGTGAAAGAGAAAACGTAACTTATTTACTGTACGTGTGTCTGTGTGTGCGGCTGCGTTGAGAAACACAGTAATGAAATCTCACAGAGTTGAAAATGTTATTCCAATCAGTCGGAGTTCCACTCGTAACTGTCCAAAATGCAGTGACTAACGCACAGAGAAATTGCCTTTCCTTTCTTTTTCTCTTCTTTCTATCTTTTATTTATTTAATCTTTTTTCTTCTTTTATTGTCGTTTAGTCTTCTTCGATCGCCTTCCTTCGTACAGTTCTGCGACCACTTTCAGATACTGTCTCCGAAGAAATAAGAATAAATGATAATAATAATAATAAAAAATAAAAAATGATGCAAGAAAATATATGCCCTTTTGAGTTCGTGAACTCTTTTAGAAAAATTTCAAAGAATCTTCTAAAAGACACAAGATATTCAAAAATGGAAAAGTGTTTATTTTATATTCATTTTATTTGTAGTATATTGTGGAGATGAACGAGCGGTGGATTAAAATGTATTGTTATGAATAATTACAACTTTCTACGTTCAAATCCTACCAAAGTTAGCTACTCGTTTATACTTCAAGGGTAAATATTTAAAGAGGGTGAAATTCCTGATGGATTAGAGCGTTGGATAAAATACGTTCTACTATTTTTCTCCGAGATATTTTTATCTAACTTTTCTGATGTTGATAAATTTGAGGTGGGTTGGGTTAATTGATTACAACGACACCAATGCTCGAATTGGACTCACTTTATCGACCTCGGCGGAATTTCAACTCAGAATGTAAAACCGAAAGAAATGCCACTAAGCATTTTGTCCGGCTTGCTAAAGATTTTGTCATCACGCCGTCTTTCTGGGGTAAATAAATATAGCATCACTAGCAAGGCGGTAGACTGGATGAAGGTAATGAGTTAGCACAGTGGCTTTCAACTGGGGTCCGTATGGCCTTTGAGGGTCTAATATAAGATTTTTGGGGGTTCACGTAAGCAGAATAGTAAATTCAGGACGCCAAAGCAGTACATTAAGGGTTCCTTTAGATGTATTTATTGCAAGAGACAGCTGGGTTTCTTTCTCTAACATGCTACATGGTTCAATGTGTGAAAAACAAAATAAGAATTTTGAAAGCTGTATTTGTAAAACTGATTTTTAAACATCGAGTGGCTATGGGGGTCCACCAGAGTAAAATAGTAATCAAAAGGATCCACAAATTAAAAAAATGGTTGAGAACCACTGAGTCAACAGAACTATTAGGGCGTCGGAAAATGGGTTGTGGTGTTTATTCCGATTCTTTTTACATTCTCAGTTCATTGAGATATACTTTGCCTTTTATCCATCCGGGATCGATAAAAAGACGTAACAGTCAAAGGACTCAGGTCAATGTTATTGACTCGTCACTCATCTAAAAATTCTCGGCCTTGTGCCTTTAGAAGAAACAATTGCTAAGGAGGTGAGCTGACCGAATCGTTACCGCACTGGATAAATTACTTAGTAGCATTTCTTCCGATTCTTTACGTTCTAAGTTCAAATTCCGCAGAGTCGATGTTGCCTTTCATCCTTTCGGAATCGATGAAATAAAGTACCAGTCAAGTACTGCGGTTGATGTAGTCTATTGTCCCTCCCCCAAGTTTCAGGCCTCTTGCCTATAACAGAGAGAATTATTATTAATGTTCAATGGAATACTGATGGGCAATTCTTTATCTGTATTTGGAATAAGATGAACGACAAAGTTGACGCTGTCGAATTTCGATTCGGATATTTATTAAGAAGTGGTATAGCCGATGGCGTAGATTGCAAGTATAGTACTAGTACTTCTTTAAACGAGTTAAAATGTGGTATTTGTTCTGATTTTCTGCATTCTAAGTTCAAATTCCGGCGAAGCTTACGTAGCTGATAAATTTAAACTGTCGATCAGTTTACAAATACTGTCAAGCCCTTGGTCGCATATTTGTAGACTCCACTTTGTTGCAAATATTTCATCCAGGTCTTTTAGTTTGAAGATTCCTTTTTCTATCACCCCGCTACTATTCTTCAGACGTAATGAAAAGTAATGGGATTGCCTAGGATTTCTCAGAAATTGTGCTATCGAAAACATGGTTGCTTAGCCCCCACATCTAGTAAAGACTCGGTGCCCCTACTCACCATTATAAATTCACAGGGCTCAGTTACCCCGGACTGTTGTTCCACTTGAACCTCTCCCTCTCATGGGGGCCTTGTACAAGCATCTTTGACTAAGCGATTAAAAAATCATTGGAGTTTATCAAATGGCCTTTATCCCACCTCTCTCTCTATCCCAAATTTGTTATCTTGTCTCTGTGTTAATAACAGATAGTCTTATTGAAAGGGAAATTAAAGCTTTAATTTGTAGAATCTATAACGTGCTGGCAAAATGCCTTTTAGTCGATGGGGCTTAACTTCGATTCATAACTCGTTCAAATAAATACCATCGATTGTACCACTTCTAATAAATGGAAATGTATCCTAGATAAAATCCCACCTACATATATTTTGCTGTTCCTTCAGTCCCGAAGAGAGAGAGAGAGAGAAAATCAGCCTATTATTATTTAATTGTAATAATCCCTTCTACTATAGGTACAATGCCTTAAAACTTTCGGGAAGTGGGCTAGTCGATTACATCGACAACAGTACTTAACTGATATTTTCTTATCGACTCTGAAAGGATGAATGGCATTGTCAACCTCACGGAATTTGAACTCTGAATGTAAACAACCACTAAGCATTTTCTCCGGTGTGCTGACAATTCTTACGTTATAGGAATACCGTCTCCTGAGTAAGGCTACTTGACTTATGGGCATAAAATCTTTGTCAGATATATTTCAGCCCCTGACCCACGGGTAGGTTGCCCTTAGTTCTCCCATTTTTTACCGCTACTGTTATGGTTTCCGCTTCTCAGTGTCATCTCCTTTTTGGCACACCTGTCTCACTTATCTCTCCTATTCATACTCCTCATGTTGAGTTTAGCACTTTTAGATCCTGGATTAATCACTACACCTAGTTCTTCCTCTCGGTTTTCTGGAAACCTAGCCTTACTAATGTTTTACTTCAAGTAGCACCTTGTGACAGTTTAAGCTGAACGTTAATGGTTCAGGCATCACAGGTGGGGAGAGTGCGAAGGCTATGGGTACTTCTCCTTCATTCCGTTCTAGCAATTATAAAATAAATAAATAAATAAAATAACAATGAGTTACTGAAAACACAATTATATATTATAAGTGACAGATATAGTTGTATGTATGTGGGCACGCGCGCGTATAACACCGGTGTTCTTATATCCAAATATTAATGAAAATAGCCTTCCACATTCAGTGAGTTGTGTTCTACTTCATGATCCTGAAATATCTTTTTAATATAAAACACTAAGGGATCCAATTTGGCTATCCTGGTTAGAGCGTTTAACCTTTTATAAAATATGGTTAAGTATGTAATCGGTTATATACTTCCTTCATTATAGTCGAAGGTAATGTGGTAATGCTAAGAACCATTAGGGCCCCCAGAGTTATTCAAGTAACATTCTTCTATTCTTACGTTTTAAGTTCTAACCTTGCCAAGGTAAGATTCGATCCGATTTATTTAGAAATATTAACATCTTTTTGAGAGATTGGACGTTTTCCTTGACGGTATGAACCTTACATCTAGGGGCAAAAATACAAGTGAGCATAAAGCAGAATAGTAACAGAAACAATGGTGCGCGGAACTAATTGCACGATTGGCTTAATATGCCGTCGCATGTAACACAGGCTAGTTTTCAAGTGCTTTTAACCGAGTCCAATGTATTACTTGTATTCAAGCCTTGATATTGCCCTGAATCCGCTCAAATTTTAATTTGCAGATATTGACCTGAAGTTGTTCGGGTTAGGTATCAATCACATTAAGAGAGAAAGGGTCTGCAAAAGACATAGGCTGTGTCTTCACTTCCTTGGTTTATATATTTGAAATAAATTATAACATTTAACCTATAAAGCGCTGGCATTCGCACTTACATAGCATGGACTGCTAAGCACATTTTATGAAAATGAGACTACCATGCACACATAAAAAACAAAAAATAGTTAAAATATCTTTTTAGTATATAATGGTGGCAAGTTTTACTTCATCTAAAAAGTCATTAGTTGAACTTTCTCGCGACAGACATTTCACCAAACGCCCGTTAATTAAATGCTGTCGACCTGTGCCTGACGGCCACGATCGTGGCTCGTCGCGCTTTACTCGTTGAATTTATCCCTCTGTTGAAATCATGCACCATAAACTCGAGATCTTGAGCCACTATATGAACAATATTCAGCAAATGCATGCCTCGGGTTGTAAAGAAGAATGCAAAAATTCTAGCGTGCGGAGATGGTCATCACGGTTTCAATTACCACGTGAAACGAAACAACTTCATTCACATCGATGTAATGGACATGCTCCCTCCCCTAAAAATATTCAGGCCTTGTGCCTAGTAGAAATGATTTACATCACTGAAGTCTTCCGGCAGCATCCAAAGTTTTCAGAAACAAATTTCTGCAATTCCTCTTTGAGTGATAAGTCGACATAGAGTGCAGAAGAATAT
>NC_068989.1:40581394-40586253 GCF_001194135.2 Octopus bimaculoides | reverse complement strand
ACCAGCATGACCGCAGCCACTTGGCTGAAACACATAAATAAATAAATAAATAAATATATATAAAGCAAAATAATTGTTTCTAGAGCAGGCAAAAGTGGAGAATTGTTAATTATATTGGTTTAAAATTTTGGCACAGGGCCTGCAGTTTGGGAAGGGAGGATAAGTCGGTTACATCAACCCCATTCCTTAACTGGTACTTATTTTATCGACTCCGAAAGGACGAAAGGCAAAGTCGACCTCGACGGAATTTGAGCTCAGAATGTGCAGATGGACGAAATGCTGCAAAGCCAATATACTAAGGATTCTGCTGGTTCGCCGCCTAGAATTGCTAATTATATTAAGGCTAGTACATAGCAATGCACATCAAGGCTAATAACTGGTAAAGTCAATGCGAGTAGGAGTTGAATTCAGACACAAAAGAAAAACCAAGAAATGCCATCAGATCTCAAGTCGATTTTATATATTAAAATGAATATATAAAAATAGATACATCGAAAATTGGCATAAGTATTTTTTATTTGTACGTAGGAGTTGAAATCCAACCATTTATTTATTTACGAATATTTTATAGGATGTTGTTTAAATGCTCTTTTAAAATACATTTTATTTAGTTCTCTTTACATTTGGAGTTTAACCCTTTGCGAAATAGCAGATGGATAAAATAGAGTGTTATTGACTTTGCCTTTGGCTCTTAACTTCTGCTGGAATTGTCAACGTAGCATCACGATATTCGACGTGTCTTAGACATTTAAATCTGGTGGAGCTCCTCCCACTTGACCAGATCATAGCCGATTACTTCTAGAGAGACAGGGTGAAAGAAGAGAAGAAGGATAATTGGCTGGCACTTTGCTTATCGACCAAGACAGGATGAAATGAACAGATGACCTCGGCTGGATTTGAACTTAAAGCGAAGGGAGCTGAAATGAATAACACTATGTATTCTTCACCTCTTCTAAATTTATGGCATTCTCACTCTCCTAAATATTAAACTCATTAAAAGCATCAGTAAGGTGGCGAGCTGGCTGACGCAATGTTTATCGGCATTTCAACCGTCCTTAGGTTCTGAGTTCAAATTCTGCCGAGCTCGACTTTTCCTTTTATTCTTTCATTGTCAATGAAATAAGTATCAATCAAGTAGTAGAGTCGATTACATCGACTATGTCCCTGCTCAACAGTTTAGGCCTTGTGCCTATAATAGAAAGGACTATTCAAAGTACCTGTAGGGTGGTAGAATTGCAAAATTGTCAGGGCGGTGAACCGGTAGAAAAGTTAGCACGACGGTCGAACTGCTTAGCGGTCTCTGTGAAGTTGATACGTGAGTTTATGTTGAACTGTTTATTGAATTGTTGCCATTGTTGATTGAATTGTTGCTTGAATTGCTGCCATTGTTGATTGAATTGTTGTCAAAGTTGTTAATTCGTTAATTGTTATTTTGTTTCCCATTGTGGGAAAATGGAGAAGGAGCCGGAGGCAGACCCAAGTTATGCGAGATAAAAGTGGAGCTTAGAAAGATGAAGGAGAGTGAGAAATTAATCACAAAGGAAGGAAACATTTTGAAGCTGACACCGCCTGAAGAGCTATCGGTCAACGTGACAAAAAAGAACGGTTATATTCAAAACCATGAAGGCAACCACAAGAAAGCTATAAATAGCAGCAATAGATGCCATAGAAGAATGTGTTAAGAATATAAAAAGATTCATGACATATATTACGAGAGGGAGAAGATACGCCACTGTGGAGGTGCGCTTCACAACGAGGAGGAAGCAATAAAGAACTCCACAGAGGCAATAAGGACAGAGGAATGGGTGCTCTAGCGTTCGTACTGCGGCAAACGTGTGGCCGAGGTGCGAGTGGGTAAGGTGCCACCCGAAATGAAAGAAGAATGGCTGATGACAGCCATAATATATAATAAGAAAGACGGGAAGATACTGAAGGCTACAAAGACCCAGAAGGTAGATTAGTGGGGATATGGGATCGAATTAACGATTTAGGCAACAACAGAGGACTTGGACAGTGTGTGGAGGAGATTGTGCTGTCAGAAGATGTGAGACTGAGAGTTACTGTGGAGGGTAGGCCGTCAGTGTGTTTCACATGTGGAGAAAGGAGCCACATGAAGGCATGTTGAACCCAAAGAAAGTCACAACCAGAACAGGAGGAGAGACAGGAGAGTGTGCACCAGGTAGTACAGGACAAGGTAACGGAAAAAGAAGCGGAGAAGAGATTCACTATAGTTATAAAGAAAAGGAGGAGGAGCAGAGGAATGAGTTCTCCGCCAGAGAAGCAGAAAAAGAAGAGAGAAGGGGGGGTGTTAAGAAACTGTGAAAGAGGGCAGTAGGAAGGAAAAAGAAAGTGGAGTTACCAGTGGAGAAAGTGTCGGAAAGCCAACTGTATGAAAGTGAGAAGGAGAGACTATTTATGGAGGAAGAAAAGAGAGAACCAAAAGTCCAAGAGAAAGGAAAAAAGATACGAGGAGAAGGAGTATGGTATTAAGTAACGTACCAAAAAATGTTGAAACAGAGAAAAAAAAAATCAAGTTACATTCAATAATAAGAGTAAAGGTGCCTTCATACGTCTACGCGGAGGATATGAAGGCAATATTGATCGAAGAGGAAAACTACAGAAAATTGAAAGAGATGTGTGGAGATAACGTTGACCCGCAAGAAGTGGAGGTGGAATTTAAAGAGTTGCCACCAGTGATGGATTTGAGAGATATCGAACCACTAATGAAGTGCTACTAAAGACAAAAAAGTATGAAATTAAAGGAAAAAAAAGAACAATAGTAAATAATACATATAACGGTTCAAATGGTACTGCATGGGAGTGGGGCCCATGCGTGCATTTTCATTTTTTTTTCATTTTTATATAATTTTCATTTCATTTACTTTCGTTTTATGTTTTTTGTCCCCACTGTGGTCTTGTCTGTCCTTGTGGTGCCCGCATTTATGTTTAGGGCTTTATGCCTAATAAAGAAATCGGTATCCCGTCTCTGTGAGTTGGAAGTGTTGGTATTGTTACCGAAGTGCGTTGATATAGTAAGTGTAGTTTTTGTTGCCTGTTGTATTTGCTGTCCTTGTTTAAATTTGTATAATAGTTTTTTTATAGCAGAGTCTCCAGCTAAGAAGATCTGAAGAAGGAATTGTAATTCCGAAATATCATCGGACTATAGATAACCAAATTACAACAATCCATTTTTTTTGTTCAATAGTGCATTGTTGTACCATTCTAAACTTTTTATTCTTTACAAACAATACAGAACGCTTCAAGCGAACTACAATACTATTGTGTGTTTTCCCCTGTAGGGGGAAACTTTAATTGCTGGCAAGATGCCAAAAAGCTTGTCTTCGTCTGACGAGGATTCGAATGATCAAGAAAGTTGAAAAAAATATTATTGTAAGATATTTCAGATTCGTCTGAAAATGAATTCCCACTATTATCAAGGACTCCCGTTGCAAGGAGGAACATCGAGGAGAAAAGCCTTCAAACAGAGGAAGGCAAACAGAAAAGAAGCTTTACGTCTGCAGCTGGAGATAAAACTCGCCAACTGTCGACGAATAAAAGTGATTTGTTGATGTACAAGGACATGATAACAATTCAAGACGGCGTTGTCAAGGTTCAACCGCAAGAAAAGTTTTTACTGAGAGAGAAGAAAAAAACTAAGAAAGAAAAATCTAGCGCGTAAACGAGAAAAAGGTACAGAAATGTTTAAAACCCACCTGGCAGGATATCACATATCTAGCCAGAGAGAAAATGTTCTGTACCATCGAAGTACACCTAAAAAATATTGAAACGGCACAGTTGCACTCGGTGAAATCATTGGAAACAGAAGACGTGATTTTAATACCAATATACATGGGTATGAGGACAGCCAAAATACAAATACCAAAGGTCCCACCTCAAGTCGACCCTATGTAGTTGATGGCGGCAGTCCTATCAAAAAGAGTAGATGAGATAAAACTACTTCAAAAAGCAAATAGGACTGGCCACACGGTCCACCTGATTCTTCAAACACAACAAGCTGTATTGGAACAGTTTCCAGCAAAAATAGAAATTGGGGAGCAGTTCCTCAAAGTTTTTGTCGAGGGGCGTCAACCCCGATGTTTTCTGTGTTGCCAGCTAGGTCATATAAAAAAAATACTGCAGGGAAGGCGAGGAGGAATCTGAAGATAAGGAGCAAGAAAAAGAAACAGAAAAGAAAGTAACTAGCAAAAGACAAATAGAAAATATAAACCAACCAAAACAAATAGAACCACGACCAAAAAAGACAGCAAAAATAGTCCAACCAAAAACAACAAGGAAAGAAGTAGCGGACAGAGGAATTGTGGCACTACATAGTAAAAATGAGGATTTAATGAGAGAGATAAGAACCAAAAAAATTATCCACCAGGATAGCAGAGCTGTCGGACAAATACAAAAATTATGAACTATATGAAATGGACAAAAAGACTCATAATATTTTATTAAATACGTATAGAAAGTCTGTGTCAGTAATGAGACTGGATTTTAACCGATCTATTTTCCAAGACCTGTCACTTCCGACCTTGTATCAAGAAAAGGTGGAGGGTCCCTCTCCACCGGACAGCCTTGATTAACAGGTAAGTCATGTCTATTCACATTGGTTGTGTAAATGTTCGAGGCCTGATGTCTATCTGGAAGCAAGAACGCTTCCTAAATGACATCAGGTCAAGAAAATTGGATATGATTGTTGCAACGGAAACCTGGGTAAAGGGGCGAAGAGATCTGCTCTCCCTCCTGAACGACTATGAGAATTACGTTTCTCCGAGTCGGGCAGGAGGTGGGGTGTTGATCCTACTTAAAAGAAACCGAGTAGCCGAGAAAAAGTTGTTTTTTTTTCTAACCCA
>NC_068989.1:40578886-40581384 GCF_001194135.2 Octopus bimaculoides | reverse complement strand
CCGAGTCGGGCAGGAGGTGGGGTGTTGATCCTACTTAAAAGAAACCGAGTAGCCGAGAAAAAGTTGTTTTTTTTTCTAACCCAAAAAGCAGGTTGGTCGCTCTTGACCTGACATTCAGTTGTGGCAAGATAATCAGGCTAGTTGCTATTTATGCACCCAACATTATGGGCCCGCAAAGTGAATATTTTCGTGACATGGACAAGTTCCTGGCCACGTCGCATTCACTCGTATTGTTAGGAGACTTTAACACAATATGTGAGGCACACACAGATTGTGTCAGCATTTGAAAAGGAAAGTATGGCTGGAGAGGAGTTGTCTGTCAGAGTGTACGTTCCACAAGAGATGGAATCGTGTAGCACCGGTGTTGTACATGAAAGGAACCGTGTGAATAGACGAAAAAGAGAACAAAAAAGATACCAGCGATAGATCGGGGCTTGTGGGGTCGGAACGTGGCCTGATCATCGCTTCATTTGTATTGTCCCTGTATTGTTAATTTCATTCGATTTTTTTTATATTTCATTTAATTTTAAAAGTCACATTTTATGTAAAATCATACCAATTTATCGATCCCATCAGTTGTTCTGTCCATTTCTAAGTTTAGCCCCTGTGGGCATTAAAGAAATTGGTATTTCGTCTGTCTTTACGTTCCGAGTTGAAATTCCACCGAGGTCGACTTTGCCTTTCACCCTTTCGGTGTCGATAAATTAAGTACCAGTTGCGTACTGCAGTCGATCTAATCGACTGGTTTCCTCCCCTAAAATTTCGGCCTTGTGCCTAGAATAGAAAAGAATTGTAAAATTGTCAGAGCGTCGGTCAAAATAATTTTCTGTATTTCTACTGAAACCTTTCACAGTTTCATATTCAATAACCTGAGTTCAGATGCCGCTGAGGTCAACAATACCTTTTATTCTGCTATTGTCCATACAATAAATTGCTAATCACGTTCTGAGGTCAACGGTATCGGCTAGCCTACCCTCCTCAAAATTACGGGCTTTGTACCTAAATTAGAAAATATGTTTCGGGGTGGCAGATTGGCAGAATTGTTACATCACCAAATAAAATGCCTTGTAGCCCTCAACGTTCTAAGTTTAAATTTCGCCGAGGATAAACTTTGCCTTTCATCATTCCAATGTCGATAAATAAAGTACTCTCACGTACTGGCTGGTTTTGTGCCTATATCAGAAAGCTAGCTTTGTTTCTAAAGAAGCGATTTGGCTGAATCGTTAGATCACCAAACAAAATGCCCTGTAGTATTTAATCTGCATCTTTGCGTTTTGAGTTCAAATCCCACTGAGGTCTAATTTGCCTTTCGTTGTTCACGAATCAATAACTTAAATTACCACTCAATATTGGTCGACGACAGAGCGGTGAGCTGGCAGAATTATTAGCACGCCCAGCAAAATGTTTTGCGGTATTTCGTCTGTCTTTTCGTCCAGAGTCAAAATTTTGCTGAGGTTGACCTTGCCTTTCATCCCTTTGGGATGGATAAAATTAGTACCAGTAAGCTCGATGTAATCGACTTACCTCTTCCTCCGAAACTGCTGGCCTTGTGCCAAAATTTGAAAAGAATATTGGTCAGCGGCACTTCTTAACATATCCCCCTCAAAATTACTGACCGTGTGCTTAAATTCAAAACAATAATTTGGGCAGTGATTTGGTAGAATCTATAGAGCGTCGTATAAAATAATTTGTTTCTCCCCTTTGCGCTTTGAGTTCAAACCCCGCCGAGGCTAGTTTTACTTTTCATCCTTTCAACGTCGACATGATATATAATAAAGTACCACTCATATAATAGGATCGATAGTATCCCAACAAAATTAATTACCAATCTAAATAAGAAATAAAATTCAGAGGCTACAGACTCGCGGAATAGTTTGACGTCCGACAATAGTTCTTTGTAATTTCGGCACTTTACGTTCTCTGTTCAAATTTCACTAGGGACAAATTTTATTGTTTATCGCTCGGGTGCCGATAAAATAATCAAGTGTCATTCAAGTAATGAAATCAATGTCATCAACCCAGCTGTCCTTCCTTTGCCTCAAAATTCCCGGTCGTGATCCTCCATTAAAAGCAGTTTTTAGAAAGATGGTGAAGTGATGTGAGTCAGAATAAAATATGAATATAAACACTTAATGGTTTGTGGATATTGTGAAATTATTATTCAGAAATATTATGTGAAGTGGTCGAAGATAAACGATAGAATTTCAAAGACAAAAATGTAAAAAACGAAATAAATAAGAATGTATACAAAAATATATGAAAACAAAAAAAAATCAAAACAAACTAAAGATAAAACATTAATTCATCTAATAATGAATAAATACATTAAAAAAAACAACATATAATAGCATTAATTTATCACAAATATTAATATTAGTTTTATTTATCTATCTATTATTTATTAAGTTTTTGATTTAAAATTTTAGTGAGAAGTGGGGTGGGATATGTGAGAAGGAAATTTAGTGGAAAATTTAATGATTCATTTAATGTAATTCCAA
>NC_068989.1:40575696-40578809 GCF_001194135.2 Octopus bimaculoides | reverse complement strand
TTTTTTTTTTTTTTTTTTTTGTGGCTGTGGTTGTGTTGAAGCTATTGCTCTTTTTCAATATTGTTATTATTATTAAGATTTGTTAGTTTGTTATGTTGTTATTATAAATGTTGTTATTGTGCTTTTTGTTCTTTTTCAGTCTACACAGCTTTATTTATATATTTTATTTTTTGTTCTCCATAGCTGTTTTTCGATCGCTATAGCTGTTTGTTATTGTTTTTATTACAGCTGGTTTTCTTGTTGCTGTTGTTGTTATTACTGCTGTTCTTTTGGTTCTGATTCTTTAATCCTCGGTCAGTCCTGATCAAAAAGATCTACATACGATCAAAGCATTCTAGCTGTAGCAATCCGATATTTTTAGATGTCTCTAGAACCATGTTATCTAAGGCGTGTCAATACTCTTTTTCTTTAAAGTGTATAATGCACATTAAAGGAAATTAGTTTACCATTTCTAGCACATTTATCATTCGCGTAGTTGTTTATTCATTGTATAACCATAGTTGTTTATTCATTGAGTTGTAATTTAGCCCCAGGTTAGCTTCGAATCGAATTAACCAATGAAATAAGACATTTCAACTGTGATCACATAGATCAGTGAAATATAGTATATAATAGCTACATTAAACGATGTCTCCTTCCTTCTTTTGTGGAAATAGCAGCCAAACTTAAAGATTTGGCTGCTATTTCTAGCAGGCTGAGTAGTTACATGTAAGAACCCCTTTTGGTTCGATAGTTGTAAATTTAGTCTCAAGTAAAGCCTGATTGAAAACGTCTTTAATTAGACGTCATTCCAACCGTGACCATCTTGTGTAGCAAGAACTGTATTATTCAAAGCATCATTGCTGCGAGCTGGCAGAATCGTTATCGTACCGGACAAAATACTTAGCGGCATTTTCCCCGGCTTTACGCTCCGTGTTCAGACGTCACCGAGGTCGGTTTTGCCGATCATCCTTTCGGGGTTGATAAAATAAGTACAAGTTAAACACTGAGGTCGATGTAATCAACTAGTCCTTCACCGCAAAATTTCAGGCCTTGTGTCTATAGTAGAAAATTATTCAAGTTATTCTATTAATATTCAAGAGGGTACAGTGTGATTTGAAGGGGTTTTGACGTCTATTTCTAGAAACATGAGGGACTGTAGAAAGTCTCTCTCTCATGGCTCTATATAACAAAAGTTGTTGTTGTTGCTGTTATTATCATTGTCGGTTGCTGTCATTACACCATTGTCACTCGATCCTCTGATTGTTGTTGTTTTTAACGTAGATATTATTCGTGTTTCTTGATGGGTTTGTTGTTATCTATGCTACTTCTACTATTGTTGTTGCAGCTACCGTTATTGTCGTTGTTGAATTTGCTGTGCTTGCTGTTGTTGTTATAATCCATGTTGCTGTTGTTGTCGCTGTCTTCCATGTGGTTGTTATTGCTGTGCATCTCACTGTTTTTCCCCTGGTTATTATTGTTATGATTTTCTGTATGGTGCTTCTTGTCTTTGTTTTACTTGTTCTCTTTGTTGTACTCATTATTGTTACTTTTACTGTGGCTGTTGTTTTCAGTTTGAGACACTGATTTTCCTTTCAACATTATAATGATATTTGACATAATCAAAAATTTCCTCATTCGACGATATACGTGTCCGAGGAATACATTTATATCTAATACTCTTTAAATCTTCTTATATCTAATACCCTGAATGGAGTACTGCTTTGAACTGAGAGACAGTACAGCTGCTACACTCATAGGCATCCTAAACCGCTTCCATAAGAAAAAAAGAAACCCCCTAACATAAATAAAGAAGCCAAAAACAACTATCTGACACGTAGTAGGCTCAGTAACATAACTAATCCAAAATCTTTTGTCTCTTAAGCTCTGACTTTTCTTCCCTTAATACAATAGTATTATTTCTTCAGAGTTAGTTGACTTTTTGCCGACTCTGTTCTGGGCCTTTCAATGTATTCAACTCTCCTCTCATCAAACATATATACACTCTCAAAGTACTGCACAAACCACTATGCCTAGTTACTGATTCAAGAGTGTAGGCCTTTTGGAATTCTCTTCCTGTACGTATCTTTCTGAAACCGTCCACGTCCAACCGCTCAAGAGAACAGTTAACCCTGTAAAACTCATCGCCATGGTGACCCTGTTGTCAGAGAGGTTCGAACCCCTCCTTCAGGTCAACCCATTATTTTTTCTTTTTTTTTTAATCTAAATTCCTAACTGCTGCATGATAAAATTGCCTTACATTAATTACTGTACTTCAAAGATCACTACACGAATCTACTACGACTCAATCTTCTTATTCGTTTTACTTTAATAGCAATGAGCCTTGTCATTGTACAACCGGTCGTATATTTGTAAAATGAGAACTGTTCCATATTAAAATGGTTAAGAAACATACCAGTAACTTGATCACTGAAACGAGCATATATCAAATGCTGTACATTATGAAGATGAATGTAAAAATGTATGTAGACATTAAAATGCAGCCTCACGTCAATGTAAACGGAATGAAAAGCATCGCGGGTTCTTTAAAACTTATTAATTTAATAATGATAAAAACTGAAGATGACCTCAGTAATTTGAACTGAAAACTCCGGGGCGTATATTGTAAAACATTATGCTAGATTTTACGACCTCTATCACGATCAACAATCTTCAAACATGTTCATACACGTTTGCGCACTCATTCATGCACGCACGCATACACGCATACGTGCACGAAGATTATTGATGCTAGTAATTAAATACAACTAATTAAATTAGCTGTGTTGAAAAGTATTCTGGAAATGAAATCACAGCCGTTTACAAACTTCCTTAGTAGGATTTCGGGATCTTTTTTAAAACGGGGGCCACATTTTTCATTAACGAAACACTTTGAAACTTGGAACACTGGTAGAACGTGTCATATAAAACATCTTTTTCTCTTAGTCTTCTTTAAAAAAAAAATAAATCCATAAGTTATTCCATATTAAAGTTGTCGTATTTCTGTAATTTCAACCAATCACTGACGTCCGTTCAGCCGATATACATTAAGTGCCGACTACATAAACAAACGATTCTGAAACAATTAACCCTAACCCTAACCGTAACCCTAGGGTTAGGGTTAAAGCAAATTT
>NC_068989.1:40565745-40572618 GCF_001194135.2 Octopus bimaculoides | reverse complement strand
ATATGTATATATATATACATATATATATGTATATATATATATATATACATATATATATGTATATATATATACATATATATATGTATATATATATATATATACATATATATATGTGTATATATATATATATATATATGCGTGTATACACACACACACTTATATATGTATACACATATATATATATGTATGTATATAGATGTATATGTATATATGTAATTATATGTGCATGTATATATATATATGTGTGTGTGTGTGTGTATAAAAAAATATTAAAACTGATATGCATATTCTGAAAAATATACGTTAACACTATGTCATGAAGTCTACCCCAAATTAATGAAATTCAAATTGAACGTTTGAAATATTTACCAGTTGATAAACGCTATGAAAAAGAGCGCCGAAATCGAATCTAACCTAAGACATTCCTTCATTTAACTAATGGTGACGTCATTGGATAACGAAAATACAAAAAATATACACAGTTAAGATAAGTTATTTATGTGTTCAACTATTGATAACGGCTGTGGGTAATGAAATATTAAAAAAAATATTATTTTGTATACAACTGTAGGTGACGTCACTGGATAACTAAAGAATAAACAAGAATTTAACGTCATGATTAATAGAAACTTCGATACTTTATATCACAACAGTTAGTTATCAATTTATTCATTATATTAAACATTTTATAAGAATTATACTGATTATAATTAATAATTGAAAAATCTTTGAATGTCTTTCCAATTTAATTGCAACATCTTGTACAGTTTTCATTAAAATTCAATAAAATTAGTTTAGAAGTAATAATATAATACATTTCTGCAAGGCAAAGATCACATGTACAGTTACCAATATTGTACGATAGTGCATAACTAATAATGGACCACTTTGAATCATGCCTCATGTTTTTATCGTTTAAATTCCGAATGCATTTACTGAAATTTGTTGAATTACTTTTTATTCTATACTTGAATGAGAATAAATATGAAATTTTAATTTCTAAATTGTAGCATATGAACCAATATAATAATACTTACGATCTCCAGTTATTACCTTAAACTGATGTACTATATTTTTCCTTAAACACTGATTTTCTAAAGGATATAAAATTTTGTTTAGACAATTAGAGAGGCATTTATTCACTTACATTTGATACCCATAGTTAAAAGAATTTCTCCTAGTTCTCTTCTGCAAATTAAGTATTAAGGTGGGATTATTATTATTACAATCAATATCAAGGCTAAGTGATAATCAAACTATATTAACGGAGTTGTGATTAGTTATAGAATCAAAACCTTCTTCAGAAAAAGTATTATTAGAATTAATATCATTACGCACATTATATGTTCTACTTTTGTTCATAGATTTAGAATTTAGATATTCTCTAACTCTCTATATATTGTATGTTACAATCACAGATAAATTGCTAGCGGTTGAAAAGGAAATCTTTACCCTATGACGATTAAATAATCGCCCATATTTACTTGAAGGCAGGGAATGCCTATCTAGTGCAGCAAAGACTTTACGAGGGATATTTGAAGCTACTGAATATGAGATTGGAGCATTATACAATATAATATTTGTTGATCTATTCTTTTTATTGTTTATATCTTCTTTTTAGTTAGTATTACCTTTATTAAAATTGGATTTTTTCGTATCGTAATTTTTATTCCTAAATTTATTATTGTTATATGGTGGCTTTTGATTTAATTTTGTACAAGTTGACTCGAAGTTTCACGCAGAAAATTCAAGAGATAACAAGTTAGAAGTTCAAGTTCGTGTTATAACTAGGGTGCCATATATTTGGTTTTCCATAGAGTGTTGTTCTGGAGAGTATCTGTCAAAACATAAATAAATTGGAAAGTTGTTTTAAAAGTAATTTGATTACAAGATGATGATATTATTATTGTTGTTGTTGTTGTTGTTGGTATTGTTATTACCATTATTGCTATTGTTATAATAATAATAATTATTTTATATAAAAAGAACAAATTAGAATGTTCGAAAAGAAAAAAATCCTAACATCGAGCTACAAGTAACCTTCGATGCCAACCCCCACCCTAAGTATCCTAGCTGTCCCTAATATCACTGTTTTCTGCAGCTGTACTAAACTGTTTTGTGCCTATTTCCTCTATCCATCTGTTCAGATTTTAGGGATAGTTCCCAACGTGCCTATAACTACTGGGATACACTTTACCCGCACTTTCCACAGTCTCTGTAATTCAATGGCTAGGTCCTGGTACGTTGCTATTTTTTCTATACCTCTCATATGGATTAATACATCATGTGGGACTATAAAGTCAATTATCTGGCATTTTCTATTCTCTTTATCTTCTACTACTAAATTAGGCCTTCCAGCTTCTATTATTCTGTCAGCCTGAACGTTAAAAGTCCCACAACATATTGTATTTCTTACTTTCTAGTACTTTACTAGATTGCAACATAACTGCCAGAGGCTTACTCTCCTTAGGTTGCCATGTCTTTTCTTCTATTCTGTCTGTACCAGCATTCTACATTGACTTACTATATGAGTAATGCTTTCCTCTTTTGGTTTACATAACCTATATTGTGAATCTACTTGGTTTTTATCTATCATGGCTTTTATCCAATTAGTCCTTAATGCTTCCTCTTGTGTAGCTACTAGCAGACCTTCTGTCTCCCTTCTGAGCTTTCCTTTCTGCACCCATAACAATGCCTCACTACTATTATTTGCTGCAACTATCTTTGGGAATCTACCATGCAATACCTTCTTCTGCCATTCAGATAATTTCTGTTATCTTTTCTGGTTTTTAACTTTGGGCTTTTGGTTTTCTTATGTCTTGCTGTGATTCTAGCAGTTTTTAATAAACTTTACTATTACCTACATATGAGTCTATATCTACTCCAGTTAACTCCACGCAGTCTTCTACTGATATTAACCCTACTGATATTAACATTTCCGCCTTCCTTTCTAGGTAAGTACAATCTTGCTACTCCAGCCCTTGAGTGGAGTTTTCCATTCACATTGAATTCCTTCCAAGTCTTTTCCAGCTTTGCTAATTCAGTGTTTGTCCAATCTACAAAAGGTGCTGAGTATCTAAATAATGATACTACCCAAATATTTACACCCTTCACTAGATTCGGACCATTTAGCTTTGACTTCAGTAGCTTCCCCATCCTTCTGTTGTACGCTTTCTCAATTTTCATTTTTATTTCTACAGTTAGTACTCTGTCAGATTCTAACACTCCTAGATCCTTATAACTCTCACCTCCTTTTAATGATTTTAATGTCTGACCATCTTGTAATTGGATGCCTTCGCTGTTGACTACCTGTACCCTTCCCATGACTAATATTGCACACATATCTATGCCAAATTCCATGCCTATATTTTTGCTGACGTGTCTTACAGGCTGTATAAAGGAATCCATCACACTCTCATTTTAACTAAAAAGATTCAGATCATCCATGTAGAGGAAATGGTTAATTTTTCCATTGCTATTTTTGGACTGATATTCTACCTTTGCCTTCCTTAATACTAGGGTGAGGGTGATCAAACATAAGACAAATATTAAAGGGGACAACGAATGCCTCTGGAAAATTCCTCTTTTGATACTAATTTCTCTAAGAGTGCGTCACCTGAGTAGGGACATACTTTTCATCTCTTCATGCTAAAGCTAATTAAGTCTCTTATGTTGTCTGCTATACTGAATATATTCAAAATTCACTTATTCATGAATGTGGGATCATGTCAAAGGCGTTTCTATAATCTATCCATACTATTGCTAAATTTTTCTTTCTAGCTTTTACTTTAGAACTGCTTTGTCTATGTATAATAGACCATGCATTCTTCTAGTCTTCTTACTGCAAACTTTCTGTTCTTTTGGAAGTAAATTCTGGTTCTCAAGGTACTCGTAAATGCTTTCTTAATACATTCCGATAAACAGTTTCCACACTAATGGTAAGCAAGTAATTGGACTATAGTTTCTATGTCCTCCCTCTAGTCATCCAATCTGGTATTATTCCTCCTGTAAGGCAATCCTCGGCTTCTTATGTAAACTACTAAATTTCTTTAGCCAGTACTCCTGAACTTAAATCTGGTCCTGGGCCCTTCCAATTCGGCATTTTCCCTAAGACTTTACTCATTAATGCACTAGTTAGTCTTAGATTTGACTGCTTCTCACTAATTACTTCTCTCCTCACGTTCTATAACCATACTGCATCTCCATTATTATTCCCTGGCTGATCCCAAATATTACTCCAGAACTTTCTGCATTAGGTTTCTCATCTTCAGTACTTTATTCTCCACTATTTATTTGGCTATAAAATCTCCTCTGGTGTGTCTCAAATAATCCATTCTGTTAACACTGATCTATTCTTTTCTGATATCTGGACAACTTGCTTGCTACTGCTATGATACGCTGTTTCAACTCTTCTATTATTGTCCCAAATCCTTTCTCTTTGACTAAGTATCTTTTCTCGAGGGAAGATTTCTATCTTGTGTTTCCTAGCTTGTTCAGTTTCCAGATCTTGTCTTAAAGTTTTTCGTCTTCTTTTTTACATTTGCTCTTTTTAAATCTTTACCTGTGAGATAGTTAATCTTCTAGTGACTACTACCCCTCCTCCATAGATCAAAAAGTTAGTGTCTCCTATATTTTTAGTATCTATCCTACTGATAATAGAATCTACTTTCCTAGTCATTTCTAGCAGTTTCCTTCTCTTCTGTTGGTGCCATTTAATGCTAGCAATCTTGTTCTTACTTCTTTACTCGGTACTTCCTGCAAGTCATCTGAAATCACTGAGGTCGCTGGTGCCAGTTGTTCCTTCCTTATTGGTAGCGTTACTATTTTTTTTTCCTTTTAGGTTTTTCTTTGGTTTGTGGTGTATATCTTATGTTGTTTGTCTTCCTTACTGCTTGGTCTTTCTTTTCCAGTTCTCTTGTGATCTCTTCTACTTTCAATTCTGCCATCCACTTTCTTCTAATAGCATTAGCTTGATCAACTAATCTCTGCTCATTCACTGTAAACATACCATTCTCTATCCAAAGTGTTAACATCCGTTTTCTATAACCCTTAGATTTAGGTTCACTTTCTAAGTAGCACTGCATCAATATTCTGTTTTCTTCGCTGGTCCACTTCCTGCTCCTTACTCTATTATCTGCTGATGCTGTATTAGGATAATAGTTGTGCTTATTCAACATCTTTACTGAGCCACTACCGAGCGAGAGGCTTTCCCTTAATGGTCCAGCTTCATTTTCGCTGTTACAACTAAAGTTTCTTCGGAAACTCCTGTCTCTCTTAAACTGAGGTAAGGTAACGTTTGTCACCAACGTCATTATCACTATTATTTTCCGACATTTGGTAATTTGAAGCAACATTCTTTTGCATTATTTGTTGGACCTTTCGCTGTTAAAATCAGAGTTTATTCGGAAACTCCTGTCTCATAAACTGAGGTAAGGTAACATTCGTCACCAACGTCATCACCATTATTATTTATCGACATCTGATAGTTTCATGCAACCTTTTATTGCATCATTTGTTGCACTTTTATGCTGTTGGGGGTAGAGTGTGCTGCATTTCGTTTTAGGGGAGGAAGGGTGATATTGTATTGTAGCTATGTTTTGCTATGAAGTTTGGTTTGAGTCTTCTGTTGTATTAGTTTTTGTATAGTGTGTTGTTTGTGCTTCGCAGGTTGTGTTCTTCTGTCAGGTATTGGGCTTCTATGGCACATGTTGTGGGCTTTGTTAATTTTGTTGGGTATTTATGTTATGAGTTTATTGCTGTATGTTTTTGGAGCAGTGTTGCATAGTAGTGTGTGTAAATCATGAATCAGTTATTTCATAGTACTCATGATTGTCTGTCCACCGTTCTTTCTCTTTTGGTTCGTTTTCACAGCGTTTAATTTTTTAACTGTAAAACGCCCATGGACATGTGTTGATGTTTCTGTTGTAGTTATAATTATTATTCATGCATCAGCGAGAGACCGATGAGAAACAGCAGTCTGCATATATTGAGAGGTGTAGTAAAAATATGGATGTATTTGTAATTAAGATTTAAAATTTTAAATTTTCATTACAGGTTTGCCGTTTTCGTATTGCAGCCCATGTATTATGTATTTACATTTTTACTCATGTTGCGGTGGCGATGCATCTGGGGAAGCTATTTTTAATCCTTTACTTTCCTTATATGGCTTACGTAAAGATACGTTGCTTTCATTGTTTTTTACGGATTCTTAATTCCTGCTTCGTGATGGTTTCAGATTTCATTTATCCTTGCGGCAGCTCGTTGTCACATGTCCATGCTCTTTAGTAATTATTATCATCGTCATCATTATCATCTCCATTATTATTATTATAATTATTATTATTATTATTGTTAAAACCAACCACATATATAGCATCTACAGATTTAGAACTATACTCATTAATATATATATATATATATATATATATATATATATATATATATATAGATGTGTGGAGGCGCAATGGTCCAGTGGTTAGGACAGGGGACTCGCGGTCGTAGGATCGTGGGTTCGATTCCCAGACCGGGCGTTGTGAGTGTCTATTGAGCGAAAACACTTAAAGCTCCACGACGCTCTGGCAGGGGGTGGTAGCGAACCCTGATGTACGCTTTCACCACAACTTTCTCTCACTCGTTCTTCCTGTTTCTGTTGTACCTGTATTTCAAAGGGCCAGCCTTGTAACACTCTGTGTCACGTTGAATCTTCCCGAGAACTACGTTAAGGGTACACGTGTCTGTGGAGTGCTTAGCCACTTGCATGATAATTTCACGAGCAGTCTGTTAATCGGGTTAACTGGAACACTCGTCGTTGTAAGCGACGGAGTGCCACGACGATATGTAGATGTACTTATATATATATATATATATATATAT
>NC_068989.1:40561131-40565542 GCF_001194135.2 Octopus bimaculoides | reverse complement strand
TTCTTCTTCTTCTTCTTCTTCTTCTTCTTCTTCTTCTTCTTCTTCTTCTTCTTCTTCTTCTTCTTCTTCTCAGCAGCACCGAGTTTGATGAATCGTTAGCACTGCAAAAACACGTTCGCTGTAGCAGTAGCGAAAATAGATATTTTTAATTAATTTTTTTAAAACTAAACACCATAAAACTTCGGATACCGGTAGAATGTCTCACATAGAACAGGACTTACTCTTAACGTTTTTGACAAAATTTTGTAATTTAGAAGTTATTTCGTGTTAAAGTTGTCGTATTTGGGTAATTTTAACCAATCAATGACGTGTATTTAGCTGAAGAAAATTATTGCTGCTGTTTACGAACAACAACTTCCGGGTCCACTCCCGTAACAAAACCCTTCTTTAATAAGCAGAGATGTTTTTATAGCAACATAGGTTTGCTGCATCAGGGTTGATTTGAGGCTAAATAGCAACAAAATTATTAGAAACAGACCAACGACGGAGCCTGCATGTGCTTGCATGACCTACTAGAAAAAGTAGCCAAACTGTGACTTAGATTTACAAGATCCGTGAAACTACTTTCGTACAATACTGGATATGAGCCATAATATGTACCGAGTTCCCATAACATTTTCTATTTATTTCATACGAAAAGCTGAATAAATTACGCTAGTCAAGAGAATCCCAATATTTGGAATATGGATACTTGCTATCGTTTATTCTTTCAACTTTTCTTCAACTTTAGCCGCCTCATCATTCAGGGAAGAATATTGTTTGAACCACAGGATATCTCTAATTATAATGGAGCTGTGAAAAAAGGCGTTCCAGCCATGACCATTTTGTCTTATTCTTTTCTAGAAGTAATGAATTCCTAAGCGAACGTTAATAAATAATATAAATTGCATTAATTTTTTTCTTGAAGACGGAAATTTCATTTTTCTTTTTGTCAGGAAGATTTGGTTGCTCTTTCTAGCAACTCGAGCGACCAGGTAAACGCTCTCTCGTTGCCTCGTATCCTTTCCTTCGTCACTTGTTGTTTAGTCCCGAGTTGGATCTGATTGAATAGATATGATCAAAGACGTCCCAACTGTGACCATTCCGTCTTTCTTCCCATACATAATGGACTCTACGTGTATATCACAGGATAGAGGATTTTCTATATTGTATATAAAAAAAGTTTGGCTACTTATTCTAGCAGGTCATGTAACCACATACAGGTTTCGTCGTTGGTCTGTCTCAGTAATAATTTTGTTGTTATTTAGCCTCAAATCAACCCTGATACAGCAAACCTATGTTGCTATGAAAACACCTCTGGTCATTAAAGAAGGGTTTTATTAGGGGAGTGGACCCGGAAGTTGTTCGCAAACAGCAGAAGTAATTTTCTTCAGCTGAATACACGTCATTGATTGGTTGAAATTATCTAAATACGACAACTTCAACACGAAATAACTTCTAAAATACAAAATTTTGTCAAAAACGTTCAGAGTTTAGTCCTGTTCTATGTGACACATTCTACCAGTATCTGAAGTTTCAAAGTGCTTAGTTTAAAAAAATAATAAAATCTGGCCGTCAAATTGAAAAGATCCGCGAAAAGGAAGCAACACTTCATAGTGGCCTTCACAAATAAAGATGAAATGTTGCTCCAGGCATGGAAACTGATTAGAATAGAACAAACCTACAGACACCTCATCTTCCAGTAGTAAAGAGGAAAGAAAACCAAAAGACCCCGAAAAGCAGAAAAGAAAGCACAAAAGAAAAACTACACAAATGCATAACGACACCCACAATAAAAAATATAAACACCACCCACGCACACATCTCCCTAATAATACCAACAACAACACAACCAACACCATCACTATCACCAGAATCCTGCAAACGCAGACAACCTAAACAGGCACAAGAACAAACACTTCCACAAACATCTAAAACTGCAGATACCACGGTCACAGCGAACACAGACACAACGGAAACAACAAGGTCATCACCACTACAGTCAGTTCCTACTCTTAATATGGCCATGTTGGCAAGCTAAAGAGAAAATGGAAAGATTTACTTACTCCCCGATGTCTTGTGAAAATCAGATGGATACATTTCGCGTACAAGATTTGCTTGTGGTGCGAATGTTGCTCGATTCCTTCACAAAAATTCGAGAGAGCTTTCATGAGGACGTGGAAACCGCGAACGTGAGACCCACATCAAGATTCTTAAAGGGGTTCCTCCAAAACCCCATCAATTATGGAAGTCGAACCATCCAACCTCCACAAGACACCGGAAGGTAAGTATATCTTTTCCTTCTCTTTTTAGCTTGCCAATATGACCATATTAAGAGCAGCAATTTGAAATGTTCGAGGCCTGAGGTCACCCTGGAAACAAGGGCACCTACTCAACGACTTCAAGTCTTTAGAACTAGTTGTAATAGCTGTCATTGAGACCAGAATTTCCAATACACAGGCACTGGCCCCCATTTTCGACGACTGTCAGATTTTTGCATCTGTTAGTCAGCCTGAAATGGGATGTGGAGTAGCTGTGCTGTTTAAGAAAGATCTGGATCTTGAGGTAAGGTTTATTTTCCTGGACCCGAACGGGAAGTTGGTGGTCCTGGATGTGAGCAATAGTGAATGTGGTGATTTAGACTAGTGGCCGTCTACGCCCCTACCGGAGCCAAACGGCCGGATTTCGTAAGGCGTCTGGAAGCTTTTCTAAGTACGTCTCGCCCTTTACTATTAGTATGGGACTAGAACGGTATCTTAGAATAACGCTGGGGTTGTGTGGGAGTAGCTGATGAGACCATGGGATGCAAAAGCCTCAAGCACCTAATCAGCCAGTTCCAACTGTCTGACAGGTACCGATGAGATTTCCATAATGCGCCAGTGTGTACCTGGACCACCTGCTTGATGTCATCTAGATCGTATATAGATGGAATTTTCACTAGGAACATAGAGAGTAATAGTGAATGATAACCACTTTTTAAAACGGTCGCCTATTCAGATCATAAGTCTGTAATAGGTTAGAGCCCGGGGACTTGAATTTGAATATGTCGTTTCCGGTTTACAGGGTCAGCAATTTAGTTAAGCAGAAGTTGACAGGGGAGGTCGTTAACACAGGCTCTCAAAAGAGATATTAAAGTAATATCGATAGGGTTTAACAAAAAGGTAGCGTTAGAAAAACTAGAAGAGAGAAGTGGTTAGTAGCTAAATTAGACGTAGCTATTTTTAGTGGCATTGCAACCGACGTGCTAGCAGCGAGAATGGCATTAGACCAATTCAAAATATGAAGGCTGCATTGTCAGAGCAAAGCAAAGGCGCGTGCTCTAAGAAACGAGGGGATCAAAGCTATTCGATGGGCCCCCGTGGCGGAGGCGCAGCGTGGTAACAAAAACCACAATTCGGTCTTTGACGGACCGAGACGGACACGAGCTGAGCGATTACAGGCAGATGTGTGAGGCCTTTCGCCAGCACTTTGATCGGTTGTTCTGGGAGAATGGCAGAGCGGAGGTAGTGGCGGACTTCAGTCGCTATATCGTAGGCTTGCCGCGTCTCTCGACGGCCACCGCTGAGCACTGTGAAAGGCAGATGACTTTAGCCGAAATTCAGGATGCCCTTGTCGGCTGCTCGAAGCGCAAGCCACCTGGTTTAAATGATCTGTCCCATGAGCTTTACGTAAATATGCCAGACTTGTTCTCCGATCTCTTCGAAACGCCCTACTGCAACTGGCAGCAGAACGGGAGTATTCCCAGTTTTGTGAGCCGGGGTGTAGTGACACTGATAGGGAATGACGGAAGCATTAGATAACTTCAAGCCCATAACTCTGCTTAACACAGAGCTGAGAAGTTTGGCCAAAGTGTTAATGAAGAGGTTGGCGTCTGTCGTCGAGGATTTGGTTGGGAAGGCGCAAACCTGTGCAATCCCGACCAGGTACATACACGACAACTTCCACCTCATGCGATACATCATAGAAAGTGTGGGGTGTTGGTCAACTTAGATCAATCGAAAGCATTTGATAGTGTCAGCTATCGGTACTCGGAGGCTAACCTCAAAGCGGCTGGCTTCGGCCCCGTCTTCAGTAGTTGCATCGCTGCAATGCACAGCGGCATCTGCTCGGTCTTCAAAGTTAATGGTCACTTCTCTGAACCGTTTCAGATCTCCCGATCAGTCTGTCAAGGGCGCCCTCTCTCCTCCCGTATGTACGTATTAACTCTTTAGCTTTTACTGCAGACGCTGGAGCCGTTGCAGGGCATCCCGCTTGAACCGGGACGCAGAAGGGCTGTGTCAGTTTATCCGGACACCGTGATGGTGTCAGACACCTCAGAAATCGAAGTGGTCGGCACATTATTAGAGAAATAGGAAAAGTTGACGGGAGCAAAACTTAAAATTAACCGGAAAAGTCGGTGGGCTTGCAAGTCGGAACCTGGAGAGGCAAGTCC
>NC_068989.1:40560439-40561121 GCF_001194135.2 Octopus bimaculoides | reverse complement strand
CTTGCAAGTCGGAACCTGGAGAGGCAAGTCCATACCATCCAGCAGCGTCGTTGGGCGCTGAACGGACGAACTGGTAAAATTGCTTGGGGTTTGTTTCAGACCAAACCTCTAAGTGGATAAGAATTAAGACGAGGTGATGAATTAAGACAGCGTAGACAATCTCACCCATAAATGGGCTGCGAGGAAGTTATCACTGAAAGGTCGGGCGGAAGTGGCGAATTCGTACATCACATTTATTTACTACTGCTTGATCGTCGTGCCTTGCCCCTGTTCGCGTCTCGCCAAGTTGGTGCATCTGCTGCCCTCTACGCGAAAGGCTCGGCATGCGTGGTTAATGATGCGCAGACAAGCCGCTGAGGCAGCGGCATCTCCAGATGTTCTGCCTAAACAGGTGTGGTCATTGTTTGTCAAACGGGCCTTTCCACAGGTCGTCTCCCTAACTGAACTGTAGTTCTGGACCAAGAAAAGACCCCGAAAGGAGGAAAGGCAAAGTTGACCTCGGTGGAATTTGAACTCAGAGCATAACGGCAGACGAAATACCAATTTCTTTATTGCCCACAGGGGGCCAAACATAGAATGGTACAAAACAACTGATTGGGATCAGTAATGCGAATGGTTTACATAAAACATGATTTTAAAAATTATATAAAATAGAAAAATCGAATGATATTAACAGAACTTT
>NC_068989.1:40556894-40557803 GCF_001194135.2 Octopus bimaculoides | reverse complement strand
GCCCATCCAGCGGCCTTGATTCCTTCACTTCCCATCGCACGTAACTTAGCTCTGGCAATACTTCCCATGTCTTTGGCTTCAAGATGCTGGTTTAACTCCAGTCTTTTCACCTTCACTTGGTCCGCATTGCCAGTGCTCCAGGCTTCTTCTAGTTCCTTAACTATACCATTTCCTATTCTACGTCCCTTCTTAGCTAAACTTATGCTAAACCTAATAGACTCATATTTGATGGCTCTTTTTAGGGCGTACCACCATTTGTTATTAATGATGGTACCTGTCAATGCCCTCTGTATTAACATCTTGATCCGCTTTCTGTATTCCTCAAGGGACGTATTGAGTTTCCAGTAGCCAGATCCCTGACTATCTAACTTATCTATTGTCAGTTTACAGGTAACCATCTTGTGGTCACTGTAGCTGACTAGAAAAAATTGTGGACACTTAGCTATAGACTTATCTGTTTCTCTAATTAAAATCCTATCTAGATATGTTCTGGTAGACCCGTCACTATTTGACCACGTCCACTGTGGAGTGTTTCGGTGTTCCAACCTATATGGGTCTGCTAGCTGAAAGTGACTTAGCAGATCCCGTAAGCCTGGGTTACATTTTCTGTTTGTGTTCGAGTCAACACAATCTGTGTGTGCCTCACATATTGTGTTAAAGTCTTCTAACAATACTAGCGAATGCGACGTGGCCAGGAACTTGCCCATGTCACAAAAATATTCACTTTGCGGGCCCATAATATTGGGTGCATAAATAGCAGCTAGCCTCATTATCTTGCCACAACTGAATGTCAGGGCAAGAACGACCAGCCTGCCTTCTGGATCAGAAAAAAACAACTTTTTCTCGGTTACCCGGTTTCTTTTTAGTAGGACCAACACCCCACCTCCACCTCTCGCCCGACTCGGAGAA
>NC_068989.1:40555698-40556884 GCF_001194135.2 Octopus bimaculoides | reverse complement strand
GTAGTCCATTAAATATAGACTTATTAAAGTCCAGTCTCATAGATGATAATGACTTACGGTGTTTGTTTTGTAAAATTCTATGTGTCTTATTTGAGACTTCATACACGTCATAGTTGTTGTATTTCTCGGAAAGGTTATCTTATTTTTTTTTGCAGTCTTAATTAATTGAATGTCTCTCATTAGTTCAGTATCTTTACTGTATACGGCTATTATGCCTTTCTCCTCTTTTTCTCTTCTTGCAGTCTTTTTTGGTCGTTGTTCTGTAGTAGTCGCCACTCTCGGTTGAGCTGCTGATTGTATTTTTCTTTTGTTTGTTGTTTTCTTCTCGTCTTTTTCTTCCTTTTCTTCTTCTTCCTCTTTTTCTTCTTTCTCCTCTTCCTCGTCTTCCTCATTTTCCATGCAGTTCCTTCGAATGTGGCCTAATGTGCCGCACAAAAAACACCGGGGCTTTCGACACTCGACAAAAACGTTGAGGAACAACTCCTCCCCAACTTCTATTTTTTCTGGAAGCTGTTTAATTACAGCCTGTTCTCCTTGAATTAATAAGTGGACCGTGTGGCCTATCCAATATCGTTTTTCGGTGACGATAGCTTGAAGTATACTGAACTAATGAGAGACATTCAATTAATTAAGACTGCAAAAAAAATAGATAACCTTTCCGAGAAATACAACAACTATGACGTGTTTGAAGTCTCAAATAAGACTCATAGAATTTTACAAAACAAACACCGTAAGTCAGGACCGCCGCCATCAACCACATTGGGTCAACTTGAGGTGGGACCTTTGTCATTTTTACATTGGATGTCCTCATCCCCATGTAAATCGGTATTAAAATTATTTCCTCGGTTTCCAAGGATTTTACAGAGTGCACTTGTGCAGTTTCAATGTTTTTTAAGTGTACCTCAATGGTACCAAATTTTTTTCCTCTTGCTAGATAGGTCATGTCCTGCCAAATGGGCTTTAGACATTGTTCAATTCTTTCTTCGCTCACTCGCTCGATCTTCCGGTCTTTTTTGCAGTAAACTTTAAAAATAATTGTTTTTTTTTCTGTTAATAAAAATTCTTCCGGTGGTTGAACTTTGACAACACCGTTTTCCATTTTTAACATGTCTTTATATTTTAATATGTCGCTTTTGTTTGTCGACAGCTGCCGGGTTCCACCTCCAGCCGCCGACGCAAAACTTCT
>NC_068989.1:40553041-40555178 GCF_001194135.2 Octopus bimaculoides | reverse complement strand
TAAAAAGAGAAAAAGTCAACACCGACGGAGACGTGAGGAAATACATGTAGACGAACGTCAAGAATATTTAATGAAAGCTAAACTATGAATGCTATAAAAATGCAAATCATCCTTTCTTTGTTAAATAGGTCCTCTTAATTTTTTGCCATTCTGTGAAATTTCCACGGGTCCTACTTGTAATTAATTATTACTATAAAGACTCGTTTATATTACTACAAAGACTGGAGAATCGTTAGCACGCCGGGCAAAATGCATAGCATTGTCTCCTTACGTCCTTATGTTGAAATTCCGCCGAGATCGACTTTGCCTTTCTTCTTTTCGGGGTCGATAAAATAAGTACCAGTTGAGTACTGAGGTTGATGTAATCGACTATCCCCCTCTCCAAAAATTTTAGACTTTGTGCCTATAATAGAAAGGATTCTCCTCCTCCTCCTCCTCCTTATTATTATTATCGCATTACACATTATATTATGCTATCGATTTTTCTGTTTTGTTTTTGGTCTATTGTTTGACACGGGCTATCTTCAATAGAACAGATGCTCTGTTTACTTTTTCTCTCCCATAAGTCTTAGAAACAAAAAAGAAAGCACTGTTCTGTTATATTCTAATCTAACAAAGGCTCTGTGTTTTTCTTATGATTTGCTAACAATCGAAACAGTAAATCTCATAGGTTTTTTCTCCTTTTTCTATATTTTTTATTTTGCCTTCTGTTCTCCGTTTCCTCTGTAAGATAAACTTACAATTTTATTTGGTTGCAAATCAAATAGATAACATATCTCATATGTTTTGTACCTCTCTCTACTTCCTAGTATGATTAGCTCAACATAATCATATATATATATATATATATGTGTGTGTGTGTGTGTGTGTGTGTGTGTGTGAAATGTGCATATTGTATTGTCACTGCCCCTTATCTCACCCGAGGCATTGTTTTCCAGAAGGGGCGGAAAAACCATTTGGTCAACGGCTCAAATGAAATTTCGGGATCATTGCGACCCCGGTCTGGTAAACGACCAAGCAAAGGCGTATGAACTAGTCTACTGGTCATCGTCTCCCAATGGGTGCGACTCCCTGATCTCGCTCCACTGGTTTGTGGACAGACTTTTTAGTCAAAGGCTCCGGGCGGAGTATCCTAAGTTGACCCCCTACTTCGGCCTAGGCAACCGGGTAGTATACGCCTTCTGAAAACCATGGATCCCTCTTTCATCATGGTTTGGATGGCATTGGCAGGAGAGGCTCGTCAGCCATGGTCGGCAACCCGCCTATGAGAAAGTAACTCCGACTTCAAGCCTACGGCCCGAGGATCTCGCTGTCACCGTCCCATCTCGCTAGGCCATAGCAGATGAACCTCGTGCGTAAAGGGTAGGGCCAGTTTGCACACACTGCACTTCACTTTAAAACTCCCCAGCGCAGGCCAAAGGACACGTCCACGTTCTGTGATCAATCATCCCAGAAGCCCTGCAGCGTTGAGAAAGGGGCGAAAGCGGCAGGTGGAAGATGTCACTCGAAGCTGTAGTCTCAATCCTACATGTAGGCGGCTGAGGACTTTGGTCACCGGGTTGACAACCCGGAGGCGACGACACCTCTCGGCAGCATCCTGTGTGACCGGGCAGCTCTATTTAAGGAGAGCACTACTTGCTCCACATTGAGAGTGGCGGTAGAAAAAGTTAGCCTAAACAAAGCTCGTCTCCTATATACTCAGTTGGCTAGCTGCGGTCATCGGGCATCTTCTGAGCGGTCGAACAAACACAGAAACTAAACCGAAGAAAAGTAAGCAGGACTTGAAAGTTGCCCGCTGGAATGTCAGGACTATGCTTGACAAGGCTGAAAGCAGCCGCCCAGAACGTCGTTCGGTTCTCATAGCTCATGAACTCTTCCGCCTCAACATTGACATAGCAGCTCTCAGCGAGGTCCGCTTCGCTGACCAGGGCAGCCTCAAAGAACGCAGCGCTGGCTACACCCTCTTCTGGTCCGGGAAACCATCATCTGGAAGACGCCTGGCGGGTGTAGGACTCATGGTGAGGAATTTCATCACCTCCAAACTGGAAACATTACCCACGTGCCACTCGGACCACTTCATATCCAGATGCCTACTACTAGAGAGTAAACAACATCTCACGCTCTTCAGTGTTTATGC
>NC_068989.1:40542680-40550129 GCF_001194135.2 Octopus bimaculoides | reverse complement strand
ATATATATATATATATATATATATATATATATAACATTCAGCAGCGAAAAGATGACTCCCTTGTCGAATATAAGTAAGCGATTGAAGGAGAAACTAAATACTTGAACAGATCTGTATGTTTGGGATTGAGAAGACGAGATCAAAATGGCAAGCAATTCAGCCTTTTATAATGTCTCGCTTGATGGATGAGCAATGTCCTCGAGCAGTAGAATATTCTAAGTGCCAAATTCAGTGGCTTAAATTTAGAAAAGTATCACATTTAGATTTATTACTAAACAGAATCAGGAAGGATATGGGAGATAAAGTCATGAATACTGAAACAGGTAATAATATTTGTTCTACAGGATTCGTAAAGGTCTGGAATTGTCAATTTGACGACGTAAAGGAATTGACAAGATGCTAGTATAAGCATAGCTGCCCAATCGCTACAACCAAGGAAAGCAGCGAAGATGAGAAAACTGAACAAGGTGATGTTAAGGATGTCATCAAGGAAATATATATAGGAACATTCGGAAGAGATACAAACAGCCATACAAACAAACAGGCCTGAAGCAAGTCATAAAAGTGCTCGAAGAACAGTACTAAACATTACGAAGGCGGCGAACTGACAGAAACGTTAGCACAACGAGCGAAATGCTTAGCGGTATTTCGTCTGCCACTGCGTTCTGAGTTCAAATTCCGCCGAGGTCGACTTTGCCTTTCATCCTTTCGGGGTCGATAAATTAAGTACCAGTTACGCACTGGGGTCGATGTAATCGACTTAACCCCTTTGTTTGTCCTCTCTATGTTTAGCCCCTTGTGGGCAATAAAGAAATTGAACATTGTTAAAGAGTAAGACACCAGCAAAGTAAAGTAAATTTGCTGAGCCCAAATCGCCTGTTCGTTGTACCTAAATTGTGTATGTTGGCTTGGAGACAAGAGGATGCTGACTTCACCTCAAGCTCTGTGAAGTTTATGCAAAAAAGGTATCCGTTCTCCACAAACAAATTACAAAGACAATCAAATTTAAGAAGTTTAATAGTTTGCAAGATACCATCATCAAAATAGGAATACCAGAACTCCAAAGTCAAGAGCGTCCACCGAAAGACGACGCAACACATATCATCTCCTGCTATTCGGCAATACATAGACGTAGTGTGAGTTTCGACAATCGAATGACACAATTGGTTTTTAATTATCTCGCAATAGATAGAACTTACATCTGTGCTGGCTGTAACGTACTGAACCAAAGGCACGTTCATCAACATGCAATTCATGGGTACCACTAATACGTACCTAAATGCCACTTCAATATATTACCACTAAATACTAGCTGCCTTTTTAGAACATGAAACATATCCAAATGTAGTTAAAACACAATTTCATCACATCATAGTAGAGTATAATTAACAAAGACAATCGAAGCTATGCAACCTACAAAAATATTCGAATTCTAGCCTACCTGAACTTACACAAAACAGACTGGAATTTGTTTCGAATAGAGGTCTTGTGACACTGGGAAATCTCTGTATGCAAAACAATGACACAAATCCTACAAGAAATTATGTGACTAATGCAAACATAACTATTTCCTAAAGGAAAAGGCAGACATGCGCAAAAGTAGTATTGTTAGTGAGTAAAAAGGTCATTCAGAGATAAAGAATAAATATCTCTAATTACTTAAACGTACAATTTGCCGGCAGTGAGGAGTTTCAAGAAAAAGAACATTAGATAAAATATAAAAACGAACATAAAACCTCCAGAATGATCAGCTGCAGTGAGTTACAAAATAGATTACTGTTTGAAAGAAATAACTCAGTGAATGAAAATATAAGCGAGAGAGATCATGAACTAGTCACATCCCCACTGGGAAACATGCAAATAAATGAACCACGTGAGTTTTCCTCGACACGGCAGCTCTTCTAAGTAGAAAGCATCAACCATCAATTGTAATTGGTATAAATGAGAGTTATGGAAAATATGAACTCAGCAACAAGCCACGATGGTTTTCATGAGATCTTTCGTAGTCATATGTAAATCTACTACCGAAATCAATAGAATTCGTGGTCTGATCAATAAGTATCCGGACTGTTGTTATAGTAACGAAGCCAAAATACACAGAGTAAAGCTGCTTGGCATAAATGGACCTTGAACTCTGCTGTGCATGAGCACTATGTTTTAACGTTCTAGCTCACTTTCGCTGTTTACAGCAGTGCTTGGAATGAACGTGCGTAGCGTGTGATCGTCGCATTGACCATGAATCTGCATCAAATTTTAGATGCAACGACTTCTTAACGGAGCTTACTTGCAAGCTGGAAGCTCGCAAAAGTTTAAAGCAAAATATATTATGCACTATCTGTAAAGGGAGAAATAAAGCAAGTGCAAATTTTCAGACCTATCCCTCATACATCAGCAAAAACCTTGGGAGGAATTCCTTAAAGTTCGTAGAAGAAAATGACTTGCTCATTAGCACCCAATCTCCAACATTATGATTTGGTATTAAAGCAGTAACTCAATTATACAAACGTGCGTTACATTGTGTTCTTTAAATCCCTAAATCTTTAAATTACATTGCATAAGGATTGGATATATTTCTAATTCATAAAAAAGGGACAGTCCAATTTGTAGCACATAATAGCAGTATATTTAAGAAGTATATAGAAATTTACATATGAAAGAATAAACGTTATACCCTTTACAGATGTATAATTTTTGGAAAAGATGTTTTAAATGAGGATATTTGATAATGATAGCGTTGAAATACGTGTAATGATTATATATTTGTGTAAAATATAGTTTTATCTAGATATTGTTACTGTTAGTTACTGTTAGTTATAGAATATTTAAAATGAATATGATTTGATATTATATACTAAAAAAAAAAAAAGAAAATATAGTTTCTTCTATCTTGCATGGTATTTGCAAACATATGCTATGAAAATGAAGAATTCTAACAACGTATTTAAACTTCAGATAACTCTTGGACAATATTCGTGATCAGCCTTATTCTAGAACCTGAATCAGTCGCCTGATATATCTGTGCAGCGTGTTGTGAAGCTTTCTGGCGAAGATACAAATTGATAAAGTGACTTGGAAGGGACTGCATCTAATATTCTGCAAGCAAGGTAAGGGACACTTTTGATATTATTTTCTGTAGTTACTGACAATTTATTCCTCATTTATCACCAAGAGAGTGTCATGGCTGTATCAAACATGGCTGTATCAAACACAAGAAACACTCAGAGTTTACTGCTGATATGTACAACCAAACGCTGATCCTCATCAAAAATATAGTAAAACCCATAACTGACACGCATCATAAAATGTGGACTGACAGCTCCAGTAAAATCTCTCGACTGAGATTTGTATCAATATGTCTCAATAGAGAGATGCTGTAGGCAACCGGCTATGATATTCGATAACTGAACACTTTGACCGGCAGAAGAATTGACTCCTGGTTCCAGAAAAATAGCTCATACAAGAATCAAAGAATAGGTGACAACTAACACGGGAACAATAGTGTTTCCCTGACGAAGAGAAAGAAATAATTTAATCATATTTTTGTAAAAGACATCTTTTTAATCTTAATAAAAGCTTCGTTCAGTTAAGCAGATTACAATAGTAACCTGCTTGGATATATATACATATATACACACACACATATACAGATATTCATATGTGAGTATATGTATACTTATGTATGTATGTATGTATCTATCTATCTATCTATATAACGTCGGCTGTCCCTCTTAGATCGACGGCGACTGTTCTTATTCATTTATGAAACCCCTTTGTGCAGATTGGTCCTCCTGGTGTCAAGCACAGCTGCGAGGCATCGAAGTAAGAGTGCAGGGGCAAGCACGGACCCTTGTTTCACACTATGCCTGAATGCAAACGCTTCACTATATTCTTTCCATGTGGAACTCCCTGATAATGTTAACAAGCTTCTCAAGTCCTCATTATTATATCCATAAGCCTCTAACACTTTTCTCGTGCTTCGGAAATGTCCACAAACATCTCGAAGGCGGGTTAGTGTTATTCCACTGCTTTCTCCGGTAACTGCCGCAGTGTGAAGATAATGTCCGAGATTGATCTCCTTGGTTTGGTCTATGGTAAGACCTGCTCTGATCTTTTTCAGCCGGTTGAGAATGCTTTCGGCAAGCACTTTGCCACCAATAATCAGAGAAATGCCATCGGTGGTGCCCATATTATAATTGATCCACTTTCTTTTGGGAATAGTGACTCTCAGGGCGTCCTTGAAGTCTAAGGTTATACACTCATTGGAAAGACAACTTGTATAGCCTCAACAACTCATTGCGGAGTTTTTAACCTCCCTTTTTAACATGTATCAAAATATAAGCTACAAAAAGACACTTTTAAATGCAAGAAACTCTCTCGAACAGTCATAATACATTTCATTTGTATAATATTTGTATGTGTGTGCGCGCTTGTTTGTGTGTGTGTGTGTGTGTGTGTGCGTGTGCGTATGCGTGTGTGTGTATGTATGTGTTTGTCTGTGTGTGTACGGGCGCGCCTATTTAAGAAAAACCTGTTTTCCATTATGGGTCATATAATATTTCAAATTACTTTAAAAGAACAGACACCATGGGAAAACAGGGTCTGATTATGATTTGCCTGATCAGAAGCATGTAACTCGGAGTACTGGAATGATGAATCTTTCAGATATAATCCGTTAAAAACTACTCTATACTTACGTATTTAGTTATGTTATTTAGACGCTTCGCGGCGAATCAGCTGAGACATACACACATACATACATGCATGCATACATACATACATACATACATACATACAAGATTCTCTGTCTCAGATTCTGTAGTTGAATAGATGCCCACACTTGGGTGTGTGAACCGACACCTCAACCAACACACAAACTCAACCACGTATTTACGAACACCAGGAACTCTCTTAACTCAAAGGAAAACATACATATGTGCATATGTATGTGTATATACATATATACAGCATTTTATACATATATATACAAACATAGTATGTACATATGTATGTATATATGTATGTATGTATGTATATATATATATATATGTGTGTGTACATGCACATTATTTGGCAATGTGTGCAATTCTCAAAAATCTTGTTTATATACATTCTACTTATCTTACGTTTAATAAACTTGCATCTATGAATCCATTGGTGTTATTAAAAAAAATATATACCTCCTATGTATTTAAGAAAATCTTAGTAAAAAGCGGAAAAAGTAATCGCCAGGTCGACTCAAATATGCATGATTTTATTTATGCTCGAATAAATATAACAATCTCGAAATTTACATTTTATCATTTCTGCGAGGCAACATTTATGAACGGAATATACCTTATGGATTGTAATTTGATAATTCATGAGAAAAGACGGAGAAATTTCACTTTATTTGTTGCAATTTTTTTCCTTTGGTTTCAAAATCATGTGTTTTCAGTTAACATTACTTTTTGGGTGTGTTTTTGTTAAATTGCGTTTCCATGTATGAGAGTGTATGCGAAATACCATTCACTCTATTTTTAATATTTTTTTACTAAAGCACCAACTACTGTGATTTGTTTAACTTGGCCTCGTGTTCATTGCATTAGTATTTAGGCAACGACTATACAAGTATGAGAATATCATCATGTAGTTAACCTCACCGTGACAAAATAAATCTGGAAACAATAAGCTACCGAGAAAACATATAAGAAATAATAATAATACTAACAATAATAATAATAAAAACAATAAAAGTAGCCGTCCCTTATTGATCAGACCTATAATCATAGACGATCAACGATATGTATAAGTACATTCTTCCTTGTTTCTTTCTCGATTTGCGGCGGTAGGAATGGTATAATTTCAAGCAAATTTAGCTGCTATTTTTAGCGAGTAATGTTGCAAGATAAGACTATTACTGGTCTTTCGTTGCTTCTGGAAATATCAGCAAGCGTTACCACACACCATGAAAAAAGATAGTTTAAAGAACATAGAGGCAATTTCCTTTGTAGTGGTCAATAAATTGTTTTCCTTTTAAAAACAGTCCGTGTTTTCACGATGAGAGTTTTTTAATTGAATGAGTGCAGTGCAAATCATCAAGAAGTAATTAATTGAATACACCGTAAAAGTAAAAGTAATTTCTATTCAAAGAACGTTGTTGTATCATTTTGTATGATGCATATAGCTTAAACTATATAAAAGTATTCCATTATATATATATACATACATACATGCATACATATATACATACACACGCACACATTTCTCTCTCTCTAGTTATATATATATATATGTATGTATATATATGTGCACACACATATCTGTCTGTCTGTCTGTCTATTAGTTTCAAGCGTGATGCTAGTTATCGGCCATTTTGAATTCAAATTCAAAATGGCTGACTATTAGCATCACGCTTGAAACTGAAGAGTACCAACGAATTTTAATCAAATTATTTTGATCCATATTGCTCGAAATGAAGAGTAAATAGACAGCCGACAACTGATGGAGGGTCATTCATCGTGTTATTTGTCCGGTTTTCCATTTGCTCCTCTCGTTCTTTGTGTATTGAACTCATTTGTTTTCGTATTTCATGTTGTTTACTGTTGGTGACGTCATGTATCCATATATGCACACACACACACACATACATACATACATACATACATACATACATTTATATATATATATATACCGATATTACTGCGTCATATCAAAATTGAAAATATTTTATTTCTAGAGAATTGTATTCAGAAACTTCAACATACATTAAATATTGTAGATTTATGTTGTAATATTTCCAAAACCAGTTTAGAAAACTTTACAAAGGCTTGGACCTGAGGAGGTAACAATAACGACGAATCGTGGGCGTGGTTGCCTCCTGCATTGATTAAAATAAGAGTAAATTAATAGAAACCGTTGTAAGCCAGATTAATATCGTCTTACCTTTGCCGCACCTATATATCTCCAGTTAGTATTGTTTATTGAAAGGAAGTGTACACCAAAGTTTTGAACCAATTCGTAAGGTATAAATTTCGGGTGAGAGAAGAAAATGAGAATGAGAAAATAAGAACACAAAAACAAATTCAAAAGACTCCAATTTCAAACTTAATGGCATTTCTACAGAGATGTTATTTTCTATGTAGGGATGTTGAGAAGATTTTGCAATGCTTCCATCTTCGTTTTTGTTGTCTGGGCGTAAATTTTCTCCATTAAGAACTACGATCAAAAACGTTTCAACCGTGCCTATTGTATGTTTTTTTTTTTTACCCCACTAACAACAGTATGCAATGGGTTTTTCCTTTTGCAAAAAGGATTACAATTATGATTTGAAGGGGAATGGGTTACTACTTCTAAATTATCGAGCAACCACGTAAAGGTCAATTACATTATTTTATATACCATAGATTGATAATATTTATTTACATACATATACCAGGAATTTTAACAAAGGAGAGCTCGGTAAAGACGACC
>NC_068989.1:40539574-40542452 GCF_001194135.2 Octopus bimaculoides | reverse complement strand
TATATATATATATATATATATATATATTTAAAGTAAGGTATATAAACAAACATATAATGTCTAAAAATATAGTGTACAAAGATAGTCAAGAAGATAGAAAAGAGGAGGAGGTAGAGGAAGATAACATAAACAAAATAGAGCAAAATGAAAGAAATTTAAAGAGAGTAGTAGGTGCCAGTGGTATTCTTCTAGTCTATAGGGGTTGAGGAGGAAATCTAGTAGTAAATGCTTGTGTCCGTTCTGGCTAAGGTCAGTGGCCGTAGAGTTACTTTTAGCAAAGGTATTATGGGTGTGTACGTAGTCGTGAATAGAGGAACATGTTGAATGTTAAATTATTTTAGAGTAAGAGTTAAAATTAAATATTAGATTTTTTAGGTTAATGTTTTAAAATAAATTAAAGAATTAATATTCATCTTATAAAGTGATGAGGTAAGGTTGATAAAAGACATATAGAGAGGTATATGTTAATGATCGTGGAGGTTAGTATATATGTGTTATTCGGGCTGAGGGTGAACTTACATTTAAATTTATGAAAGAATTTGTGCTTACACGTTGTGAAGGCTTCGTTGTGTTTACTAAGCAATTGTGGTGAGTTATGGGTTAAAATTTTGAGGGCTTCTTTTAAGCAGAGCCCACAAACGGAGTGCTGACTCTGATGTGGGATACCAGAGGCTATTATAGCCCAGGAAAGTCTACATTTTATTTTTCCATTAATTAGATGGTGTACGTGGCTGGCTAGTGATATGGAATTTCTATTCTCTTTATATTTAAACGAGTTTAAATGTGCATAATATATTTGTTTAAACTTGTGGTAGATCCAATGTAGCATCTATAGCAGTTATTTACTATGCTGTTAACATTGAATCTGTTGCACTTGGTCTGCAGCGGACAGTCTGTCTTAGATCTGCAGTTGCAGCTATCAGTTCTACGATGGTTAATTAGAGAGAGAGAGAGAGAGAGAGAGAGAGATGACGTAGTGCTGGTAGTGGCTAGGGTAGTATTAGGTGAATCGTTCGTGGTATTGCTATTATTATTGCCGTCATCTCTAGAAGCAATATCAATATCAACGCCAGCGTTACCAATGTTATTATTATCGTCATTACCGTTTTCGGCATCGCTGTGATGATGATGATGATAATAATAATAATAGTAGTAGTAGTAATAATAATAATAATTATTATTATTATTATTAGTAGTAGTAGTAGTAGTAGTAGCAACAGTAGTAATGGCAGCAGCAGCAGTAGTAGCATTATTGGTAGTAGTTAGTATTAGCAGTGGTAGTGGGGATGGTATTAGTGATGTTATTATTACAACTATTAGTAGTAACGTTTGTAGTAGTAGTAGTAGTAGTAGTAGTGTAAGTAGTATTATTATTTTCAGTAATGGTAATATTGCCGTTGGTGCTAGTATTAATATTATTGCTAGTCCTATTAGTAGTTGCAGTATAGGTATTATTAGTTGTAGTGGTTATAATATAAATAGTATATTTATAGTGTAGTATAGTTTCAGTATGCCCTTTCACGTTTGCGTCGGTTTTAGCTGTGCGCCCATTACCCTTCGAGGTGGGGACTATATTATGTATGTTTAAGTTGTTTAAAGTGGTTGGGCCAGGGGTTTTAGATAGGTTACTGCGATCAGTGTTAGTGTTTTCATTGTGTAGGTCTATGGTAGGGTTCTTTGTATTTAGATAGTAAGAGCTAGGTTTACGTTTGTAAGATGAGGTGATAATTGATTCTATATTTGGTGTAGATGAATAGGATAATTTCAAAGTGAATCTGTTAAAGATAGAATGGTACTTGTGATTACGTTGGAAATTAGATTCTACTATTTTAAAGAATGCTTTAGCGAAGCCCTTAACGTTTAAACCGAATGAAGGTGTATATCAGAGAATAGATCTCCCACCGCTTTGATTAGGCAAGTTTGGAGAAGTGAAATTCCTAGTTAATATTAGAGGAGAGCTGGAAGGTTTAATATTAGTATTAGTGTTCTTAGATCGAGTGTTATGCGTGTGGGTGCTAGGTGGGCGAGATTGTCTACTCATAGTAGGAGGATTTGGATTTTCAATATTAGTGCGCGTTTGTCTTGGGCTAACTTTCGAGAGGTGTTCCTTAAATCTAGTGTTGGGTATAAATCTAATCTTCTGGGAGAAACCACTAACAGCTAGAGCTTGATTGTAGTAATTGGCGTAGTTACTGAAGCTTTCCTCAGTGGGGATAAATCGGATATTCTGATGAATATGCCTTTGATTATACGCTCGAAAGTAGATTTAAGATGGCTTGATTCTGTGTTGATGTACTTAAGCTCTTGATTGGGTTTATAATATGGGAAGTATAGTGAAGAGTTTAGATCTAATGTAACATCTAGAAAAATTGTTGGCCTGTAAGAGTTTTCAAAAGAGATAGATAGGTTGAAGTTGGCGTAAGAGTTTTCTAGTTTTTTCTATGCCATAGTCTGGGATATTCCCAAAACAGCTGCAAGACTTTGAATTTGTTTGCAATAATAATATTGTATATAACGTGAGATGTTTGCCTTACCTCAACGCTTGGCTGGCTTCTTTAACAATTATATATATATATGCCGGCCACTCCTTGCGGCAACACCTGTCTGTGTTTGGATTGTCCATGCACAGGGGCCATCCGGACTCCCGTTTGCGCCGTGAACAGGGATTAATCTTCTATCTTCGCTCCTTTGCGCCACATGGGCTCAACTCCCCTTCACTCTTCATCTAACCCCCTCCTCCTGTCTCTCTCCTCCACCCTCCCTCCTACCACCCATCTCTCCCCTCCCCCACCTCCTGCTCCGATTCCTACTTCTTTGTACGTCTCTTCACCTCTCTTCATACTTCTCTCCACTCCCACTTCTCTTCACCCCTACTCTT
>NC_068989.1:40534301-40536045 GCF_001194135.2 Octopus bimaculoides | reverse complement strand
ATATATATATATATATATATATATATATATATATACAACACACATATGAGTACGTATGAACGTATATAGATGCGCATTATTATATCAAAGATCAAGGTGATCTGAAATCCAAAGAAGATTGTATAGAGTGTATATGTAAGCGTAAAGGAAATAGTTTTATTTTACGATGTAATGCTACCTCTGAAAGAGAGATAGTCCTTCAGAAAACAATATATTTTGAATCTGTTAAGGCAGTGGAATTATTTCAAACATCTCCGGCAATTTCCAGCTGTTAATACTGAATTTGTAATATAATAGTCAAAATAATTACTCCACGATATACGATGAAAATAAAATCATTAGCGTCTTGCCAAAATGCTTAGCAACAAATCTTCCATTTCTTTATATTCTGAATTCATACACCACTGTGGTCAACTTTGCGTCTCATCCTTTCGAGGCCAGGAAAATAATGTAGCAGCCTAGAAGTGATGTTGATATAATTGACTACCCGCTCTCGTCAATAGCTGGTCTTATGCCAAAAATTTATAACAAGAATTGGAGACAGTATAAACAAATTAATCCACAATTTAAGAAAAACTGCCTCATAATCAATTTTAAAATGCAAAGACTCTTACTAATATAAATATGTAAATATATAGAGAAATAAATTGAGTTGTCAGCTGAATGTGCATGAGGGTGGGCCGACTATCTCGTAGTGATGTTAGGGCCATGAAATATTGCATGAAATAAATCTTATTAATAGCTGCATGGATTCTTTCTAGATAGACTACCATCTGACTGTTTAAAGAATACTTCGAAAGTAACTAGTAGCGACTTCCTTTGAAAATGAACAAGATTTAGTAACGTGATGTCATCAATTACCTGCAGAAAAAGACTTTAGTTCTCAAGGCCATCCATGCTGACAGGCTTGCTAAATTAGGGAATGCTGCTCCAGTTTTGTTAAATGTGTAAAGGTGGGCAGATGAATTTAGGAGGGAAATGGATAGTCTTGGAGATGACGCAACGTCTAAACGTCCTGTTGCTGCTCCGACTGAGAATAATATGTTCACGATAAGGATGAAAGGCAATTGACTATAAATCAATTAACCAATGCTATTAGAATATCCAGTGGGCGAGTTGAAAATATTGTGCACAATGTTCTTGGCACGAAGGTTCCTGTTCAGTGGAAGACACATTAATGACACCTTATTAAAAGCACAACTGGAAGATTACATCACGGGAAAATCTGACATCGTTTGAGACAGGTCTAGCTGGTTTTCCTTGAACGTTTCCTAACCTAAGTAGAGTGTTGGGATTATCATTTTGAGCCAGGTGAACCGCAAATGTGACTAAGTTGAAAACTAAACCTCATTTGGTCACATTTCATGAGTATATCTTGGTCAGCCTATAAACTTCTCAGCTGACATTCACACACACACACACACACATAAAAGCAATGTTAAATCTCTGAACGAGGTATTAACAGTAACTGCACGACAAGGTGAAGTATATTTGCCACTTAAATGCGGCTGACCCGTAAGGGTAGATGTTACTGTTGCTTTTAGCCCCAAGAGAACATCTCCTCCAGCTGCCTATTAACACACATATGTGTCCTGTCTGTATTTGCAAAGGGAAGTCACCCTTCCCATCTTGATCTGCGATACGTACGGACTCGAGTTTCTGGGCTAAAAGCAACACTAACATCTACCCTTAGGGTCAGCCGCATTTAAGTGGCAAATATACTTCACCCTATATATATATATAT
>NC_068989.1:40530046-40532771 GCF_001194135.2 Octopus bimaculoides | reverse complement strand
TATATATATATATATATATATATATATATATATATATATGGTGTGTGCGTGTGTGTGTGTAGTTTCTAGAGTAGCAGTAATATTCCATTGAAGGTCTGTGAATATGTACAGACTTTTGGATGATACCAGTATGGGCCTCTCACCGAATATATTGGAGCTGCTAACGTGCATCAATGAGACAAAATCTTTAAAACCTGTAGCACTGACCAGCTTCGCAATTGAATGGATGCCGCTGCATTGTAAACTTCACCGACACTTCTGAATGTTATCTATGTGGTGCAGACAGTATCCCAGAAGAAGTCTATGACAGTAGACTATAAACGTCCCTAATTCTTCAGAGAACGTTGGCTATGTGGCAAACTCCTCCAAAAGCTGAATGTTTCTCAGTCACGTTTATCGGCACGACCGCATAAACATATACGCATGAGTGGATGATATGTTATTGGACATATGTAAACTAATATCCATCAAGAAGTGCCGTGATGTGTTTATCCGAGTACAACATTTTACGCTGCTGATTCAACACTTGTTCATTCACTAGAAGTTGTATAGCAAACTATACACCATTTTTAATGTGCGATTTGAAATTTCTGCCTGATTTCTTATAACAATAGTCAGGACAAGAAGTGCAAAGCCCAATAGGTAGGGTCACTATCGACAAGCTCATTGGTCCACTGTGGAACAAACGAAGCATGAAACTGTTGAAAGATGAAGATGTGTACCAAGCATTATTACTGACTTCCAATTTGCTGAGAAACAGAGTGTACAAAAAAACTAATCCTTTGCCAATGGAACCATTTCCGAATTCTAGGTAACATTTCTTGATGAATTTACATCTCCAGCCAGGAGGATTGCAGATTTGTAATACGTTTAACTTTGAGACTTTCTTGCTACAATACCAATTATAGTAAATGGAACACGTTGTACCCAAGGGTGAAAATGAGAAAACAGTCGAAGAGACTCCTCGAAACAATTTCCGTGCAATGAAGTGTGTATTTTGATTGCGAGTGAATGTGAGAAAACATTGCAGGCGAAGGGTTAAATGGAACGAAAAATTGTTCCAGAGTTTAAGGATGAAGCAATAATCAGAACAAAAACAGAGAACAAGCTCGAACAAGATCCACTACACTACTTGTATCAGCAATATTTAAAAATATTTGGGGTTAAGTCTATACTCGGGTGTTTGCTATAGAATGTCAAAAAGATCAAAATATCGTTGAAAGAATTTCTTCATATGAAAAATAAAAATAAAATAAAAACATTAAACTGATTTCTTGTACAAAGTCATGCTCGATTAAGAGCGGCGGTAAGAAAATATATACGTATATGTCTCTCACTTTCTCACTCTCTCTCTTTCTCTCTCTCTCTCTCTCTCTCTCTCTCTCTCTATATATATATATATATATATATATATATATATATATATATATATATACATATACATATGCATGTATTTGTGCATGTGCACACACTCATGCACACACACACATGCACGTACACACAGACACAGACAGACAGACAGACAGACACACATTTATATATACATATGTACATATGAAAATACATATACACGCAGTCATATGTATATATGCATATGCTCACACATGTACACATATATGTATCGCTCTCTTTCTCTCTCTGTCTATATCTATAGAAATATATATGTAAATACATACATATATAGCTGAATCCGGAAATACAGGGGTTATTTCCAGTTCCCATTTCCATTACATTGTTTCGAGTCCTATCCTGTTCCCTGTCCAGTTCCCGTTTTAATTCCACTCCCATTCCTATCCCCAACCCATGTCAATATATAAAGCTTTATACGAGTTAGGCGTAATTCAGCCACAAAAGTAGAGAGACATCCAGTTACAGGACGTGAAACACACACACATACACAAATTTACAAACGTACAGTCAGGTTATCACGAGTTTAAACATGTTGTATAGTAGACATGTGTATGTATGTATGTATGTATTGTATATATATATATATATATGTGTGTGTGTGTGTGTGTGTGTGTGTGTGTGTGTGTGTGTGTGTGTGTGTGTGTGTGTGTGTGTGTGTGTGTGTGTGTGTGTGTGTGTCTGGTGTCTGTGTGTGTGTTTCTTTGCGACGGACAGTAGAAAAGCCACGTACTCACCCTCCTGCGTGTGAGGGTATGTGTGTGTGTGCGAGTGTGCGCGTATTGTATTTATGTATTTACGAAAATATGTATGTAGCGTCGCCTGTATGACAGCTAATAGTAACGTTACCATCCCGTTCACCACTGTTTTCCCCTTCACCAATAGAAATCACCCTTTCTCTCTGTTACTAACTTATATGACAGCTATAGTAACGCTACCATCCAATTATCACCGCTGTTCTCGGCCTCTCTGATAGAAGTCACCCTCTCTCTCAGACTTATAATTTTTCATCTTTCTCCTTTTATTATATAATTCGCCTAACGTCTCTGGGAAGCAGGTTATAGATTTTTTATTGAAATTCAATTAAGCTATTATTGAAATGGATGCTAGTGTTGCATGTATGCAAAGTTTCGTCAAAATTGGTTCCGTGGTTTAGTCACTAAATTGGTAACAGACAGATGGACAGACAGACAAACAGACATTGCCATTTATATAAAAGGTGCAGTATATATTTATTATATATGATCATACACACACACACAAACACACGCACACACACACACACACACACACACACACACACACACACACACACACA
>NC_068989.1:40525996-40529488 GCF_001194135.2 Octopus bimaculoides | reverse complement strand
CTAATTACTCCGATCTGAATGTGTACCAAGGCATGAAATTCATTTCAGGCTTTCAGTACAGTATGACGACAGCGATCTACAGCGAAAAAGTATGAGTGGATCGAGAATTTTAAAAACAGCTGGATAATCCTGAAGTACAATGAGGGAGCGGGACGATCATCAGCTTTCACCATTGATATGATGGTTCCACAAGCTCGTGAGATGGTTTTGGCTTACCATCGATAAGGTGGCATGTTCTCTGCAAATTTGTCATGGTTCTGCATACAAAATCACCCATGGAAAGCTTCGCTTCCGTAAGACCGGTGCGAGATAGGTACCAAGAGAGCTCACCAAAGGGCATGAATGCAATTGTGTAAAGGTCTGTCACCGTTTACTCGACCCCTATAACGATGAAGGCGAGGTTTTACTGAAGAGAATAATCACAGAATATGAGGCATGGGTTCATCACTTTGAGTGAGAATTTAAACGGTAGCACATGTGGTAGAAACGCCCACAATCACTAGAAAAAATTTTAACCATTAATCTTCCGCAGAAAAAGTGATGCTAACCGTTTTGGGGAGATGCAAAAGGGCCTATACTGAAACATTACCTGAAAAAGCGGTCTACAGTCACCAACGTCGGCTACAATCCTGGCCGACAAGCTGAAATCATTACTCCGAACACCGAGATGAATGGTTAAAGCAAGTGTTAATGTTACATGACAATGCACATCCATATACGTCCGTACTGTTGAGACCATTGCAAAATTGGGTTTTATGTTGCTGAAACACCCTGCACATGGTCCAGATCTCGCCCCTTCCGGCTATCACTCTTTGGACCTCTCAAACAACCTTTACAATGTTCTCAATTTGCAACGGTCGAAGTGCAAGATGCGGTGCATAAATGGTTGCGTGATTAGTCGAAAATTTTCTGCTATGGAATAACCAAGCTTGTGGAGTGCTGGAAGAAGTGCATCGAAAAGTAAGGAGTCTATGTAAGAAAGAAAAAAAAATGATGCAATTATTCAACCTGTGCTTTTATTTTGCTAAATCAGAGAAACAAAAGCGCATATAATTTTTGCCTACCCTCCTGTTTAAGTATGCATCCATGTGTGCGTATTTGATACAGAAGAAAATCGAACACGGTCTGCTGGCAGGGGGTAACATTTAATTCAAGCGAATATGTTTACGATGCCAATATTAAAGTAAAATTAAGCCGGCGAGCTGGCAGAAGCGTTATCACGACGAGCAAAATGCTTAGCAGTATTTCGTCTGACTTTACGTTCTGAGTTCAAATCCCGCCGAGGTCTACTTTGCCTTTCATCATTTTGGGGGTCGATGAATTAAGTACCAGTTGTGTACTGCGGTAGAACTAATCGACTTTTCCCTCTCCCACAAAATTTTGGGCCTTGTGCCTACAGTAGAAAAAAATATTAATGTAAAATTAAGGTAGCAAGCTGGCAGAAACGTTAGCACGCCGGGCGAAATGCTTAGCGGTATTTCGTTTGCTGTTACGTTCTGAGTTCAAATTCCACGGAGGTCGACTTTGCCTTTCATCCTTTCGGGGTCGATAAATTAAGTACCAATTACGCACTGGGGTTGATGTAATCGACTTGATCCCTTTGTCTGTCCTTGTTTGTCCCCTCTATGTTTAGCCCCCTGTGGGCAATAAAGAAATAAGAAATGTTATCACGCCGGGCGAAATGCTTAGCGGTATTTCGTGTCTTTACGTCCTGAGTTCAAATTCCGCCGAGGGCGACTTTGCCTTTCATCCTTTTGGTGTCGATAAATTAAACAACAGTTGCGTACTGGAGTCGATCTAACCGACTTACCCCCTCCCCCAAAATTTCGGGCCTTGTGCCTAGAGTAGAAAAGAATATTAAAGTAAAATTGATATCAAAAGATTTAAACTAAGGACGATTAAGAAATATAATTGAGCTAATACAATGGGATGCTTTCCTATGAAGTAATTTTAGATGTTAGTTATCAGTGCAGATTGAAAACAGTTAATTACTTGCATATATTGGTTACATAATAAATTGCAAATCTCAGAATAGCTATTATAAACTGCCGCTACGTAACTAACAATAATGGTTACATGAAGTCTATTTTTACGAGCATCAAAAAACTAATGCAATAAAAAAGTTTGACGTCTCTGATTTTCAAATAACGAAGACTAAAATTTGCGATCAGTTTCTTATCCTTATCGTTCATGTGGAAAATTTCTCTTAATTTCTATCACAAATTCAGCGAATCAAACACTAGCGCCCATTTTCTTTCGAAAAAATAAATACACGAAACTTGTTTGTACTTGCCTAGGGCTGTTAACACTTAAGGCAAAACATTGATTGGTCTTCTAATCACATCAGTCAAAATATTTTCACATTGATATACCCTACACACCATTCTCTCCTCTCTCTTTCCCCCTCTTTCCCCATCACTCCCTCTCACTCACTCACTCACTCATTCATCTAATATTATGCTCTCAAGCTCTGTTACGTGCAGTGAAACAAGATGCCGTTAAACGTTGTTAAATACATAGTGATCTTATTTGCTGTCTTTCATAGTATTCAATGTGTCTTTGATTATAGCTACTTGGTACTGTCTGCAACAGTGGAGGCGCAATGGCCCAGTGGTTAGGGCAGCGGACACGCGGTCATAGGATCGCGGTTTCGATTTCCAGACTGGGCGTTGTGAATGTTTATTGAGCGAAAACACCTTAAGCCCCACGAGGCTCCGGCAGGGGATGGTGGCGAACCCTGCTGTACTCTTTCACAACTTTCTCTTACTCTTACTTCCTGTTTCTGTTGTACATGTATTTCAAAGGGCCAGCCTTGTCACACTGTGTCACGCTGAATATCCCCGAGAACTACGTTAAGGGTACACGTGTCTGTGGAGTGCTTAGCCACTTGCACGTTAATTTCACGAGCAGGCTGTTCCGTTGATCGGATCAACTGGAACTCTCAACGTCATAAGCGACGGAGTGCCAACAACAACAACTGTCTGCAACAACACAACGTATCACCAACGCCTGATTCTTTTCAATTCGTCGGTCCATCTAACTTAGCACTAGGCAGGATTATATAACACTATGGATTCTACCAAAAACCTAGACTACAAAAGAAATTACTCAATAGGCCTATTGAACGTTGCCAAATAGTTCTAAAATCTCACTCTGCATATTGAATGATTGTTGGAAAGGCCGCGTCTGTAACACCATTGATATCAGGTGGGCTTAAAAAATTGTGCCATTTTTTCCCTATCATCAGCAATGAACTCCTCCGTTTCTTGCCTTCTCTCTTTTTAACGCATTTATTTATTTCCACGTTCCCTTATTGCATTTTGAGAAAGCAAGCTATTTTGTACCCTCATTATGTGTTGTATATACAAGTCTTGTCGAATGTGTACCAATTTATAAATGGATGCATATAAACATGAAAAGCAGATGAAGAGATATGTATATATGTACATATATGCAAATATATACATAGATACACACACACACACACACACA
>NC_068989.1:40525445-40525986 GCF_001194135.2 Octopus bimaculoides | reverse complement strand
TATATATGTATATATATATGTTTATATATATGTATGTATGTATGTAAATATATATATGTATGTATATATGGTTCAAATGTTCAGCAAACAAAAGACAGAGCCATGTGAGAGAACAACAAACAGGTGTGTTAGTTTGACGCCCGGGAAGAATGGAGAAATCTTTGATGTATCACGCTGTCTACTCTCTTCGAGAGAAAGGGATGAGATGACAGAAATGGGGAGTGTAGAAAGGTATACGTGTATGTATGTGAGAGAAGAAAATGTATGTATATGCATGTATGTATGTATACATTATTTACATTATTTAAATTTGACGGATATTTATCCTCATCTTGTTTGTTGTTATCACAACGTTTGGGATGATATACCCTCCAGCATTCATCAGGTGTCTTGGGGAAATTTCGAACCTGGATTCTCATTCCTAAGGTACATTTCGATGTTGTTGTTGTTGTTATTATTATTATTATTATTATTATTATTATTATTATTATTATTATTATTATTATTATTATTATTATTATTATTATTATTATTATTATTA
>NC_068989.1:40520599-40524960 GCF_001194135.2 Octopus bimaculoides | reverse complement strand
CAGTTCCCATGAGCACTATCTTTTGAACTTCAGCCATTTTGGGGTTTCCTGGTATGTGAGCTAGGTAGTAATCATTATTATTATTGTTATTGTTATTATTATTATTATTATTATTATTATTATTATTGTTATTGTTATTACTATTATTATTATTATTATTATTATTATTATTATTATTATTATTATTATTATTATTATTATTATTTTATATTTGACTTTTGCTTTGCATTTGTACAAGTTGGCTCCAAGTTTCACCCAGAGACCTCGAGAGACAACAAGTTTGAAGTTCATGTTGGTGTTATGCCTAGGGTGCCATATATTTGGTTTTGCACATAGTGTTGTTTTAGAGAGTGTTTAAGAAACCATGAGAAAATTGTGTTTGTTTTAAAATTTGAGATTACATAGAAAGTATTTTGCGTAGGATACGGGCAGTTCCCTTGAGCACTATCTTTTGAATTTCTGCCATTTTGGGGTTTCCTGGTATCTGAGCTAGGTAGCAATCAGCCCCTATTGCTATCATTCCCAGGGCACCTATGACAACAGGTATTATCATAGTCTTCAGGTTCCACATTTTGCTAATTTCTATTTCAAGATCTTTATACTTGTTTAGATTTTGGTAGGTCTTGATAGATATGTTTATATCGATTGGGACAGTCATATCAGAGAGGAGGCATGATTTTTATCTGAAGTTTTTCAATATGATGTCTGGCCTATTTGCATATATCTTTCTGTGAGTTAGAATGGTGAAGTTCCAGAGGAGTGAGATGTGATCATTTTCAAGCACTGGAAGTGGTTTGTGTTCCCACCAGTTTTTTTTATCATGGGGTAAGTCCAGGTTTTTGCAAATTACCCAGTGAATATATTGTGCAGATCTATCATGCCTGTTGAGATACTCTGTAGGCGCAAGAAGATTGCACATGGAGACAACATGATCGATGGTTTCATTTTGTTGTTGACATATACGACATGTTGGGAAGCTGCCGTTCTTTAATATATTGGCCTGGTAGTTCCTTATAGCTAGGCATTGATATACCCTTCTGTTTCAGATTTTAAGCCAGAAGCCATTAGCCATTAATGGGTAAGGGCTTTGTCAACGTCGGAATTATTCGCTCTCTTTGGGTACTTGCCATTGAGCGGTTTTTCTTGCCATTTATCAGTCACAATATCTAGACAGCAGTTTTAGCATAGGTTTCCACGCGCTTAGCTTATTCTGCGCTTGTTACTTGTATGTCTAATTCCGGAATTTGTTGTATTTGGAATTCACTTAGAATTTGCCTATTTTGCCTGTTTTATTGTTGAGTATGATGCTCTCTTGTTTTCGTGTTTTAAGACAAGTTTTATCATCCAGTCCTCTGAGATTTCAGGAAGATATCTAGGCCAATTGTGGCAAATTTCATTGTTAATACCAGTTGTAAAAGTCTACGGCCTCCTTCTTTTCTTGGCAGATGAAGTCGTTCTGTATCTGCCTTAAGGTAGTGCATTCTATGCATTGTCAATACTTTTCTTATTTTTTGTCAAGATTACATATTTCAGTAACTGACCAGTTAATGATATTGAAACTATAAGTTACAATTGTTATAGCTAAAGCATTGATCGCTTCGATCCCGTTTCTTGCATTCAGCCCTGTCTTAAGTATTGCTCTCACCCTGCGATAACATTCTCTTATGATCTTTACCCTCATCACTGAATGCTTGATTCCGTCTCCTTCAATTACCCCTAATTATTTGTAGCTCTCTGCCGGTTCTAAATCTTTTATGACATTCTGCTGGTCAAGGTTAACGCTAGATGTTTCTGCCATTTTCCCTTTCATAATGGTAGCTTTTGCACATTTATCGAGGCCAAATGGCATCCTGATATCGTCACTGAATTGTTTAGCAATCGCTAGTAAGCCCTTGAGTTGTTGGTCATTTTTTTGCTAATAGCTTTAAATCATCCATATAAATGAGATGATTTATATTTTTATCAAACATTTTATAATCATACTGTGCATCATTGAGCAATTTTGAGAGAGGTATTAAGGCTAGACAAAAGAGGAGTGGTGATAGTGAGTCACTCTGGAAAATGCCACATGACCAGCATTTAGAGATTCATTGTCACTGTTTGAAGTGAGTGTGGTTTTTCATGATCTCATGCTTACAGACAAAACGTTTAGCTGAGTAAAAGCTATTTTATGCATTTCTAGACATTTCTTAATCCAGCTTTGTGGTAGGCTATCAAAAGCTTTTTTATTTTCTAACCAGGCTATTGACAAGTTTTTGATCATCTTATTGATGAGTAGCTGATCTTTACAACCATAAGATCCACGTTTACATCCTTTTTGCTCATTAGGGAATATGCTACTTTCTATTAAAAAACTATAGGTATATTCAGCCAGGACAGATGTTAGCGTTTCATACATTGTTGTTAAGCAGGTTATGGGTAGAGAAATTTTTACTTCATTTGTTTCTTCATTTTTTAGAAGTATGAATGTTAAACCATTAACTAGCCAAGAGGGTATCATACTAGGATGTTGCAAAACATCGTTGTAAATTTTCGTTAGCAGTTCATGGCTCTCTGGGACGGTAGTCAACCCGAAGTTAGGAATTTTATCCTTTCCTGGAGACTTCCATTTGCTTGATCTCCTGATAGCAGATCTTATATCTTCTACCTTCACACCCTCCCACTTTTGCTCCTCTAAGGATTCTAAGTCTGTAGATACTCTTTCAATCCAAGGGGGTTTTTCATTGTGTTTATTCTTCTGTCCAAATTTTATTCCAAAATTCCTGCAGTTTTATAAAAAAATTTATCTTGGACATAGAGTTACCCAAGTTTTCGCATCCACAAGGCAAAAGTTCATATAAAGTTAAAAAGTTTAAAATTTCTACGTCGCGGACGTGAGGAAACGCTCAGAAATCGAGAAATACGTCTTAACAAAAGAAATGTTAATGAGGACGGGTTAATTCCCTTGAACCAGAGTAAAAAAAAAACAACCCTTACACACTCGAAGAGGCCTAATCAGCAAATGCGGTCATCCAATTTTCCAGTAAGTAGCGCTTGAAGTGGACGCAGTTAGAAAACATGTCTCTACGACTGTTAAACGCTCAAGGTTTCGTATAGTTCTTAAGAAGTTTGGCTCTATTCTTTAGTGTGCTTCTGTTCTGATATATGTTTTTTATTAACTATCACCGACCCGGTTATTGAGTGTATTACGAAGTCCACTACATCGTCTACGTTTGATTATTGTACCGTTCCCTGCACTTCTACATATTATCAATTGCTACCAGAAGGATAACATAGAACGTCTCTTTTTAGGGTATTCTACCTAAAATATCCCTATAACTTCTAATACGTTATACACAAAAAATGTTACTGAAGAAAATGATAGACCTCATAAGGCTTATGAGATGGAAGGCGTTTTTCGATGATCAAACTACGCCACCTTCTGAGGCCAATAAATACGTTATGAAGTCTTGGAAATTCTAACCTAGAATCAAGGAAGCCTTTGAAGCGGACCTACTGGGCACAATACTCAGGCTGAAATTCGGTAGGTCCTTTCCCACTTTTCAAAGCAAATTCCGTGAATATACGCAAAAATAACAAGAAACTGTAACAGGTACTTAATCTTCTAAGACTAAGAACTTTTACATGATAGACACATACGCTTACGATAGACTTTTAAATGATTCAATCACACACAAATTCAGACGCGCTTCCCCACACACTTACAATCACATTAACTGTGAGGCTAAACAAATAACAGTTAATCTAGGTATTGCAGACAGAGTAGAGATTCTGGCCAACAGAAATGCCTTTATAACTTTGAAACATCACAATCCGAATTTTACCTCTAATCCCAAATGCCGCATGATCAACCCCACCGAGTCTGAGATTGGCCAGGCAATGAGTATATTGGAGAAGGTTAATAATGACGGAAGATGACACACGAGCCTCCCTCTATGGCACAGCACCAATGAGGTAACCTCATGGTTTATTACCACTCTGGATAGAGGCTGGGCTAGATTTACGCAGTTCGACATTGCCGACTTTTATCCATCTATTTCTAAAGAGTTATTGTTGAAGGCACTTTCCTTTGCCAAGAGCTTCACAGATATTAGTAATAGTGACGTTAGAGTTATGCATGCCAAGAAGACGGTGCTGTCCAGCAAAGGTCCGACTCGGGTCAAGCATCTCCTACATGCCTGGTTCTACCACCCGGAAAAGGAAACGCCGCAGAAATGTCGTTTGGTTTGCTTCACACTTCTCGCTCAACGTCAAGACCTGTGTTGGAAAGATTTTCCTTAGATTGATAGACAAACATTTCACACACACACACACACACACATACACACACACACACACACACACACACACACACACACACA
>NC_068989.1:40517100-40520586 GCF_001194135.2 Octopus bimaculoides | reverse complement strand
CACACGCACACACAAACACACACACACACATACATACACACACACATGCACACAGATACAGACATTTATTTAACAGACACAACCTAAGAGTCTCCTTTAGTTGTGCACCTAACAAAAAAAAAAAGCATTTTAGCAATTACTCACAATACAAGTTAAGAGGCAGGTTTCTCTTTCACGGGATATAATAACTGTACAGTAGGAAGCTGATACGCGGCTGAAGGGAGTCATATATGAAGCTACGGTGATACTTAGACCTGCTACCCGCTTTAACAGTAATGTACCATCCAACAGCAATATTAGCAGATTAACCTGATTTCACGCCAGTACAATTGCCACGCCCAGAGATAATAATCAGTTCGGAACTAGCGTCATAGAGAGCGTTACCGAAGAGCCCGGTACTACCACCACAGATAATGAACAAACCATAGACACAGATAGAGTGACCAGGCCCGCAACGTATGTTACCACCAGTACAATTGCTTCACCTAGAAACGATGACCAATCCAGGACTAGTGACATGAAGGAGCTATCCGGCCTTCCCAATACCACCACCACAGATGATGACCAAACAATAATATTCGACACTGATGAAATGACCGTCCCCGAACTATATGTTACCGGGGTGCAAAAAGGGCCGCATCCCATGTTTGTAAATATATTGGTTCTACCAGTACTTCTTTCAAGCGACGTTTTCTTAACCACCAGTCAGCCTTCAGAGTTCAAGAAAGACGGTTTGTCACGTCCCTGGCCCGCCATGTGTGGCACCTCAAAGCTCAAGGGACCCCGTGTGATATCAGGTGAAAATTAATTGATTATCCGGGCTCATATATTAATGGAAGTGGCCGTAGCAAGATCTACGTCGAGGAGAGAGCTAAACCTCTTGGGGACTATACGAAACCTTACGCGTTAAATCGTCGTAAAGATGTTTTCTAAATGCGTTCACTTCAAGCGCTACTTATTGGAAAATTAGATCCCTCCGTTTGCTGGTTAGGCCTCTTCGGGTCTATGAAAGTTGTTTTTTTTTTCTCTAGTTTAGGGGAGATAACTCGTCCTCATTAACGTTTATTTTTTTGTTAAGACATGTTTGTCGATTTCGATTTCTGAGCGTTTCCTCACGTTCGCAACGTAGAAATTTAAAATTTTTGACTTTATATAACGTCTGACGAGCTGTCCGCAAGGCTTTGGTTTTGTGGATGTGAAACCTTGGGTAACTCTATATCCAAGATATACAATTTTGTTGTATATATTAATATATATATATATATATATACATGCAAAAATAAGTTCCAAAGTTCAAAGTGTAGGAAGGTAGTAAGCTTCGGGTAGTCCGGAGAATGTATAAAAACAAGTTTCAGTAATAATTGTAATTTATTGGTGTAGAAGGTCGTAAATGTTACCAATCTCGAAGTTTGATAAGCTCAAAAAAAATGTTTATATCTTACGGTTAGCAGCAGTGATTGCTGCGTATGCAAACAGAAATCCAAAATTAGGGAATGAAGTATATACAATCCAGACTACATATGTTTCGTAGCTAGCAGAACACATCGGAAATAGTAATTATCCAACCGAGGGATAATCCGCTAGCTACTTATCGATCAAATCTCCTTCGAAACAGCATGGGAACCCTTGACGATAATGTAAATTTCTTATTATGTATCTTTCTTGGGTAGATGAGAGATACATTACCAGGTAAATTTTATCATTATCTCCACAGTGTAGCTATAATCATTGGACTCTCTTGTCTCTTCGGTGAATGAGGGTTCAGCCGGTAATGGGTGCAGTGTTCTCATTTCGATATTTTACCTGGCTGTCTCATCTGAGAATTCAGGCCTATCCAGCATTTATTGATCCTGTAACAAATTTGCAATGTTGGTCTCCATCACCGAGGGTAATAGATTGAACCTGAATCTACGCTAAAATCGTCCTTCTAGATGTCAATCCTGGATGCCTCAAAGCATGGTAGCTTTTCCACCAAGCTCTATTCAGACTTACCTTGTAACTTTTCAAGCAGATCTTTAGAGTGTCCTTATGAATAAGTGCAGAGCAGCCTTGGTGCCTAACACAGCAGTTATGCTGACCATTAAAGAGAGTTTTAGTGTCTTCCAGGCGTACCACATGAAAATCCCATTTTATTTGTACTTCGGCAAGGAAACTCCCTATGTCTAGAATGTCGCAATTTTTCAAGAACCTTTGTGCTGAGGACTCTTTTCTGCCATTTGATGTTGTAAATTGGACGAAGGTAGTGATGATGGAATGAGCCTAGCAATTTGACATGGCGCACGTATTATCTATGTTTCACAACCACATACGAGAGTGGCAAGCACTACTACTTGGTACAATTTTATCTTTCAGGCCAGGAAGATATAATGATCTCGCCACAATCTACTCTGAGGTCAACCGAAATCTGAGCTTGCCTTAGATAATCGCTGGGTGCTTTCTTCGTCAAGTCGTAGAATTTTGTTACAGCATTTAGGATATTGTTTACAATGACGATTGTCTCTCGTACTAGAAGAGAGATAAATGAATGGTAATATGTTTCATCTACTTAATGTAGCTAGCGTAGCTGTATAGATGAGAAATGTACTGTAGTTATAAGTTGTGAAATGCATTTGAAGGTGACATATATGCTTACTTTTGCACTGTAGCTGCATAGGTGAAACATACATTACAAAGTCAAGTGTACTATCACATTTAGCTGTAAAAAATGTGATATATACAACGAGACAAAGTGTTTCCACACCTCTGTAGTTTAAATGTATAACAGAGATACATTACCAAACAATATGAATTGTATAAATGAGAAATATGTTACCATGGGACGTGTGTTGTCATCACCTCTGCAGTGTAGTAGATGTATAATTGACAGATAAATTATTAGGTGAAATGTATAACCAGTGAAAATCTATATATGAGAATATATTTCCCTATTGCAATATTTTAACTATCAAGATTGAGATTTCTTAATCGACTAATTAAAATATTCTCGTTTATTCTTCGAGCATTTCTTGCTCCCGTCTGTGATAATAGCTGTTGCCATCAGCCGATACTAATAGAACATTGTAATAGAATAAATACAAAAATTCATATGTGGTAAACAAATACTAAAAACATATATTAATATACAAAAGAAACAGAACAGAACAAAGTAAAACTGAAAATTTAAAAATAAGACAGAGAAAACCTTGTACTTTCAAGCAAAAGACAAAGGAGATATAAAAAGGATCAATAATATTGATAATGAGAAACACAGGATGATTGATGAAAAATAAAATTAACTCTGAAGTTTATAGTCAAACAAATACCTATAATGATTTCTGAAAAAAAAAAGGAGTTGGAAGAACAATGACGAAATGGTCGAATATTGCCAGAAACAATTCCAAAGAAAGAAAATAAAGTAAAGAAAATGATAAAGACCTTTTACGAAGAAAATGTGTGTATGTGAACGTGCATATATGTATGCGTATATATGTGTTTATGTATATATAT
>NC_068989.1:40513203-40517045 GCF_001194135.2 Octopus bimaculoides | reverse complement strand
ATATATATATATATATATATATATATAGATAGATAGATAGTAGCAGGGAGTGAAGAGAGAGATGATGATGTTGCTATTTATAAGTGTGAAGGTAGATTAATGACGCGAGTTCCGTGCTGAAACACATGTCAATATTTTCATAAGAATGTGTGAAGGAAAATTTGTTGCCAGAAAATCAAATGAATATGCAAATACGCAAATACACACCTGCATAGAAATACGCAAATACATGTTCATAATATATCTATATCTAATAATTTATCTATATATCTATCTATCTATCTATATAAACACAGATGCACACAGATACACACATGAGCATGTTTGTGTGTGCGATTGTATGTGTGTGCGTGTTTATCTATTGGACTGGCAACTAAGTTACCACCGTTTTTTAAATTTTGGAATTTATTGTGATTATAAATTTTTGAATCGATTTTTTTCGAGAAGTCTATTTATGAATCATTTTGGAACATATTTTGTCTTTTTTTTCTAGTTAATTTTAGTTAACTTCAGATCATTAAAATACAATGTCAAGTTAAGAAAAACGAGCATTTTCGACACCTCATTCTTTTTGCTGTTAATCAAGGTTCTAAGACCGCAAAAGCTGCTCACGACATTTGTGCTGTGTATGGAGAGGGTGCCATAGCTGAAAGAACTGCTCGTGATTGGTATGCCAAGTTCAAAAATGGAAATTTTGACCTCAAAGACGCACCTCGTTCTGGCCGTCCAGTTCGATGAAGAGCAATTAAACCAACTTTTGCATGAAAAGTCTCGAACAAACGACAAGAGAAGTGGCAAAGAAAATGAAGTGCTCCCACACTGCCATAACGAAGCATCTTCACTCGATGGGAAAGATTCAGAAGTATGGCGCATGGGTTCCTCATGCCTTAAGTGACAACAACAAAAATCAACGAGCCACAATCTCCGTTGGTTTGCTTGCTTGTCACCGCTCAACTCATGGACACAAGCAACGATTTCTTTACCGAATCTTTACCGAATGGTGACGAAAAATGGTGCCTGTACATCAAAATGAAGCAGCGTAATGAATGAGTTAGCCCCGGTAAACAAGATACAACGCGCGTGAAACAAGATCTTCATTTGCATAAAACGATGTTATGCCTATGGTGGGACTGGGAAGCGATTGTCAATTATGAATTGCTTGAACGGAATCAAACGGTCAACGGGGAAGTCTATCTTCAACAGATGGAACGATTCAACACGGGTATTCAAGAGAAAAGACCTAATCGGCAGCATGGAGTTCTTCTGCTGCACGACAACGCACGCCCTCATATCGCCAATATGACCAAGGAAGCCATTCAAACTCATGGCTGGGAAGTGCTGCCACACCCGCCGTACTCTCCTGGTTTGGCACCAACGGATTACCACCTCTTCCGATCTCTTTCAAATACTATGCGGGGAGTTTCGTTCGATACTGAAGCAGAATTGAGAGCTTGGTTGGATCAATTTTTCGAGTCGAAATCGGGTGATTTCTACCAACGAGGTATTGAAAATCTTGTTGAACGTTGGGAAGAAGTTGTAAACAACAAGGGTGAATACATTATTGATTAATTAGTTGTTACTTTTTATTAAACCTTTTAAAAATGTAAATTTAAAAAAGAAAAAGGCGGGAACTTAGTTGCCAACCCAATACATTTATATGTTTCTAATTTTACCCAATGTGTCTGGTGGGTTGGAGATGATCAATGTTACTATAATCTCGGTGCTTTCTACTAACATATCCACGCATAGCCTTCTGCTCATATATTTCAATCCTTTCATCTGATGATACGTTGCGGTAGAGTCGTGCGACTTCTTTGGACATGTATTTTAGGTTATCGGATAAAAAATGTTGCTAAAGGAGCTGCCTTCCAAGTCTTATGATGTTATCAGGTATGCAAACTTAGCCAAGGAATACACGTCGACAAATGGTGGTTAAAAGATGTTGCCGAAGGGATATGATGCAACATTCAAAGGCATTTTAGATGGATGTTGAGCCTCTGCCGCCTTACTTTCGTTTTAGGTAGAAACGGTCATTGTTTATGTGGAATTATGTGTGCTTGTTAGTATTTTTCGGGTTTTCACACCAATGGCTCGGATTTCATCAAGCGTATGTATGTATGTATGTATGTATGTATGTATGTATGCATGTATGTATGTGTGTGTGTATGTATGTACGTACGTATGTATGCAGGCGTGTGTGTGTGTATGTATGTGTGTGTGTGTATGTACATTTGTATGTATGTAGGTACGCATGTACGCACAGGTTGTACGTAACTGTATACGCGTGAAGAACAGTGTGCAAGCATGCTTTGAGAGTGTGTAGCTGCGTATATTCTACTGATACGTTTAATGAAGTGTGTCTAATTTTGTTGAAACAGAGGGGTTTGGAAAGTACAGGGTTCTTGATGATTAGTGTATGAGATTTGTTGGGATTGAGGCAGTGTTACTAAAGTAAAACAAAACAATTTGAGTTGTGGACGTACAGAAAATAGCTGCACATAGAACCCCCAAAAAGTGTTGAAATTTAGGTTAAAATGGCAGATTAGCTTGAGAGATTCAGTTAGATACGGGCAGGAAATCTGAAGAAATAAACCTGTGTCAGAATCTAAAAGATACTCTCTAAAACGGCCATGGGCGCTTTTCGTAAAATATACCAAGCCATGATGTGCGCATCATATGAAGTAAAATAATTTTCTCTGTAACACAAGTGAAATTGTAGATGTGAAGGAAGGAGGAATTAAGTTTGCGTAGTGAGTGACGATATTTGGGGTTGCAGCAGCAGCATCAGGAGTTATAAGATCGTGGATGGCTTTGGTGAGTGATAGATAAATTAAGGATCAGAAGGTCACGGTCCTATGTAATGAAAAGGGACATATCGTTTATGGAAGATGTGGGAATGCCGCCACGGACTGAAAAGATAGTGTGATAGATACACGAAAAGAAGAGAATGGATGTTGGTAGTTGAATGGTTAGGAGTCATATGAGTGGGGGTGCGGTCAAAAAGCAAACACGGCCGTGGGTGTCGTCGACGTCTGTTTGGTGTAATCAGAAGCCCCTAACGCTGCTGCATTGTTTGCCATAAAGTAGGGTTAAACCCTGCAAATAACATACTACCGCCATTCTTAATATTGCATTAAATAATGAAGACTTAGATAGACAGATTCTGAATAAAAAGTGGGATGGTCCCATCCCTTTTAACCACAAGAGAAGTCTCTTATGTTCTCTAGAGACAATGATCGGTTAAACTCAATAACATCAACAATTTCATCATTTGTCAGACAAACCAATGACGTAATGACGAAACCGCTATGTAATTGCTTACCCGGCTACAAACACCAGATCTTCTCTCTAAAACGACATCTCACATTATAGATTGTAGTCCGAGATAAATTATTCGCAAATAAAAAGAAAGCAAAATAGGAAGAGCTGTAATACACTTAGATATAGTTCTCATCGATCGGAACTATCGTTGGACTAAACAACAGCTTAAGTTTGTAATCTGATATTTTGGTCTTTCGTTCAATTCCAATGTCAGTTACAATTCTAATGTCAATATTTGAAAAGTTAGAAATATCAAGAGATCGGAACTAAAAGTTTCAACATCACAAAAGAAGTTTAGTTTCAATCTGTTATTATGATAGGTCACAGGATAAAACGATTACTTTTATCAAAAGATGAAAATATCTATATAGTGACTTTATATAAGTAGAAATAGAACAGGATAACTATTGAACGAAAGGATGCATGCATGTGTGAGTACATAAAAAGTATGTGCGTATACGTGCGTATATGTGCGTTCGTACATATGCAAATATAAATGTATGTAGTATGTATGTATATAT
>NC_068989.1:40511946-40512789 GCF_001194135.2 Octopus bimaculoides | reverse complement strand
ATATATATATATATATATATACATACATACCAAGAAAGTTAGATGTTGTGAATCCAAATATACTGCCGTAAGGATACCCAATTATTATTACTCTAGTGTGATAAATGGGTGGGGGTAAAAGGAAATTTTACCCTTAATTTATATAGTAATAAGCAAATGGAGGGGAACATGTGGTTTTCATCAACTTGCAGACATTGTATTATATCAATTTAACTGTTTATTTTTCAAGTAATGTGACACATGTCACATATGTCATATCAGTAAATAATTGTCCCCTTAGTTAAAAAATAAACAGGTAAATTGATATAATACAATGTCTGCAAGTTGATGAAAACCACATATTCCCCTCCATTTTCTTATAGCTATATGTATATATATAATATAATATAATATAATATAAGGATAAAATCTTTATAAGAATTTATCAAGGAGTCAGCGTGAAAAAACCTCATAATGAAAAAAAAAACCATCATTTTTTTCCATAAATATATATAATTTAATTTATATAAGGGCATTACTATATAATAATGCCTCACGCTTAGAGGGACTCAATAAGTCGAAACTACCAAAGATAAGCACATGTTTACCGGTCGCGAGGAATGCAACTTTCAAAGCTAACCTCCTAAAAGCTTTTAACTTTCACGGATATATAAGGATGAACAGAAGTCATCGAGCTCGGTTGGGTACATCAAGGTATGTTGATTTTTGTTTATTCTTTATGTGTCTTGATCATACGTGCACTGATGAATAAAAGATGCAGCTTACTGCATAGTTTTGCTGTATTAATTATGAAACCAGTGGTTTGCCGTTAAGTTAAAAGTGTTTAGGAGGTTAGCTTTGAAA
>NC_068989.1:40511740-40511936 GCF_001194135.2 Octopus bimaculoides | reverse complement strand
GAAACCAGTGGTTTGCCGTTAAGTTAAAAGTGTTTAGGAGGTTAGCTTTGAAAGTTGCATTCCTCGCGACCGGTAAACATGTGCTTATTGTTGGTAGTTTTGACTTATTAAGTTCCTCTAAGCGTGAGGCATTATTTTATAATAATGACCTTATATAAATTATATTATATATATGTATATATATATATATATATAT
>NC_068989.1:40508736-40510017 GCF_001194135.2 Octopus bimaculoides | reverse complement strand
TATATATTAATATCTGTGTGTGTTTGTGTGTGTACATAATATACGTTTATCTTCAATTATTCTTTTACTTGCTTTAGTCATTTGCCTGAGGCCATGCTGGAACACCGCCTTTCGTCGAAAAAATCGAACCCAGGGCTTATTCTTTGCAAGCCAAATACTTATTCTATCAGTTTCTATCGGTGAATGCTTCCATAATCCTTGCCTTCTGTTCATCTTTGGTGTTACAAGGAATTACAAGGTGTTACAAGGAGTTACAAGGTGTTACAAGGAGTTAGTCTCTCGCTCAACTGCACCCCAGACATAATAATTAAGATGGTTGCAGTCTGGGGATTTATGACTGGTTCTCCTGCTTGTGTAGCATGGTGCAGAGTCCTGTTGGTAGATATAGGGTAATCCAACAGCCACCCTTTTGACCTAGGGCAGCACTACCTCCTCCAGGCACTTGATATAGGCCTCCGTGTTGAGTCTGAGAGCGTATAGGAAGATGAATAGAGGTATAACGTCGCCATCACTGGTGATCACTACTAACACCACAATGTTGAATGGCTGTTTTAAATTTTGTCATTTTGTGTACATGCCTTGGGCACACGGTAAGCCAACGGTTGGTCTGTGTGTTCACCGTCTGATCCTGGAAGAAAATTTTCTTGTCTGAGAAAAACCAAAGCGCATTCGGTTGGATGGTATGCTTTCTTCTTGTCGTTGATGGCTTGGTGTAAAAGTTTTCCCTTACTCATCTAATATGAGAATATCGAATGTCTTTATGAACCACATTCCTGATAAAAAAAACTCAGACACTCCCATGTCCATGGCGATGGACTTGATTGATTTGGAGGGATCGTTGTCAATCATGGTCTGGATCTCACCAACAAATTCAGGAGTTCTTTTCTTAGAAGGATCAAAGTGATTTTACGAGCTACCGTACCTTCGTAATCAACATTAGACTCATCCAATTCTTTCCGAATCCTCTACACTGTCCTTGGATTGACACCCAAGCACTCTGAGATATTCGATTCGTATTGGAGATTCCGGTGCGAATGCCAAGGAGTACAGCATATCGTTTCCAAATTTCTGGCAGATTGAATTGTGTCACACTGCAGTGTTTGTCACAAATGGTGCCCAACCGACCCTACTATACTGTGTAGTCATCAAAATCAAAAAAGAAAGAATGCGCGTGCGCGAAATTAAAAACATGAAATGGCGATAATTTACCCATCGCACCCTTTATATATACATACATACGTATATATATATATATATATATATATATATATATATATATAT
>NC_068989.1:40504401-40508397 GCF_001194135.2 Octopus bimaculoides | reverse complement strand
GTCTTTGAAGAGACTTGCATCTCAAGAAAAATGTAACCGATGAATGGGTGTGCCTCTATATACCAGATCTCTTAGTGTATGGATGTGGGTGACTGGTGCTTATGCATACGTATCAACTATACGTGTGTGTGCAGGGTTTGTGCGCGTGTATGTACGCTGGTGTGTGTGTGTGTGTGTGTGTGTGTGTGTGTGTGAGTGAGTGAATGGCATCATCTCGTTGGTGGTGTAAGACAATCTTTCGAGAATCCGTCTACTACTACACCTTCAGACAAGTTTGGTTTTTAATTCCCAAAATGCCTTCCCTTGATAAAGGATCTGGCGAGCTCCGATGCTGATTTCTGGAAAGATTTGAAAGGTAAGGTTTCGGTATCATTCTAACCCCTTCCTCAAATCTTTAAATGATTACACAGTAAGAATTAAGCAATCACTTAATGTGCATATCTTCATAGACAAAACAAAGAACATTTGTGAACCAAGCATCCTCACACGCGCAAATCTCCACACAAACAACACGATCACCAAGACATATATGAAAACTAACACCTCAACATAGAATGACATAAATATAGAAGCGAAGGAACTACGCATCCTTCTTAATATAGGGAATCGTGTAGACCACCTCACCTCACCCTCATATTCCACTTAAGCATTATGAATCTAATTTTCTCTCCAACCAAAACTGCATTACCAGTAAGTGCATACTTGACACAATCAACTCTGATATTGGAAGGGCCACAGGGTTGATTCAGTGGTATTCTAGCGCAGATGTGGTCGACTGGCTTCGTGCTATCGAGAATAAGTCAGCCTGTAGATTCAAATACTTTAGCATGGGGGATTTCTACCGTTCTATATAGAAACCTCTTCTTCTGACCCTGTATTTCGCTAGGCAATTCACCTGTATAAGCGATTTCTATGTCAAAGTCATAATGAACGCTAGAAAGTCAATCGTGGATCACATGATTCCTTCTAATTGAAGAAGGAAGGCAATTCACTGTTCGACATTTCTATGGGCAGCTACTACAGGGCTGATATCGCCGACCTCTCCAAGTTATTTTTCTTGGATAGTCTCAAAACACGCACGCACCATCCAGATCAGCCTATTACCGGGACGACGACCTGGCAATCACAAGCATTATGAACTGTCAAGCCATGGAGAAGTTTAGGAGGCACCTGATAAAAATATCAAGAGAATTCTGTCTGTCCATAACGGTTACTACCAGCTTGACCACGGTCGACTTCCTAGAAGTGACCATGACCTGAAACGGGCAAGTATTACTCTTACAGAAAGTTCAACAAGGAAACTGTAAATCCACTGAAGTTCGACCCCCCCCACCCCTAGTTTCAGGTGTTAGCAAAGAATATCTAAGCTTTCAGCCGATAGGAAGATCTTCAACAGAGCCGCCCCTACAATCCCACATTGGTAAGGAGTGAATTCCTCACGAAGGTAGTTTATATGGAGGACACTTAATCCCCCACTCACGTACCCGAAGGGGACCTGAAAAAGATAATATGGTTCAAACTTGCACTTACCCTGGAAGTTTTTAGCAACGTAACTATGAACCTCTTGTCGTGGATTGAGAAGCATTTCCACAGCTGTCACACGTACTATAAGCTCTTCAACCCGCATAACGTCAAGGTGATCCACTCATGTTTAGACAACATTGCTTCTAGCATGTCTCCTTACAACAGATGCAAACATACGCATGTATAACCGCTAATCCGAAATTGTAACGCCCGAAATACTACCAGCTGCACTTTAGGAGGATCATGCTTCTCAAGGGCCGTAGTTCATATAGTCATCCTAACACCATCCGATGATATCATAAGGTACTACACGGGCATAATGGCCACTGACATCTAGGGAAGGTAGACGCAGCCTATTTATTCGCTTAGATGCAGTAATAGAAAGAATTCCACCACTTTGTCTGGTTTCCTCTGAAGACTTCGTGACCTTCGGAATAAAACCTTCTGAATAAAACATCGACAGAACCATCATCAACAGGGCCCCACCTTACACAGCGTCTGCAAGTGCCTGCTCAAACTCCGCGAAAGACTGCATATCCTCCACTAACCTGCTGTATCTATCAACACGGAAACGAACTAAGTTATTGCTACTATCAGAGGTATGCCCTCCTGGTGAATTCAAACCACTGGCCGCCGGCAACCTGAATATACATAATAAATATTGGATTCCAACTCAGCTTACACACAGGTGTCTCTCCACCCCGTACACACATGTATAGTCGTTACACACGCATAGGCACTAGACACTCACATCTACTCATTCATATATCTGGTATACACTGTTCGCAGGCAATGTTTCTCTTGGCCTGAAAGTTTCTTCAATGACCGTTCAGACACCAAGACGTCACCAACTTCTTGTCTAGCCTCACAGTTCAAGAATTTCTCGCTTACTTATCTTTTCAACCCAGGAATAATAAAAAGCAGAGTCGACCTCGGTGAGATTTGAACTCAGAACTTAAAGAGGAGCAAAATATCGTTTAGCATTTTGACCAAAATGCTAACAATTCTGCCAGTTCGCTGATTTACAATTTATCAAATAACAATAGTTTCAAATCTTGGCACAAGGTTAGCGATTTCGTAACTGGGTCTAAGTCGATTACAACGACTCATAGGGCTCAAATGGAACCTATTTTATCGACCCCGAAAGGATAAAAGTCAAAGACGACCTTGGTGGAATTTGAACTCAGAAATTAAAGACAGACGCAATGCCGCTAAGTAGTTTAACTGGCGTGCTAACGATTATGCCAGGTCTCCGCATTATACTCTATCAACTAATAATAATTAATCTTTTGTATCGCAATGGTTTGGTGCTATAGTTGCTTTAAAAGATGGATAAACATCCTCGTAAATGGAGTTTGTGTCAAGATGAGATGGAGTTCCTTTACGAAGATTCTTGGAGAAAGCCTGACAGTCTTAATTTGCAAAATGTAAATTTAATTTATAATCTAAGGTTATTAAGAAGTGTGAGAATGTGAGGTTATGGTTGCGATTGCCTTCTATCTATCTATCTATCTATCTATCTATCTATCTATCTATCTATCTATCTATCTATCTGTCTATCTATCTATCTATCTATCTATCTATCTATCTATCTATCTATCTATCTATCTATCTATCTGACGGACGTGCTGTCACATCGGCTGCAGAGGTAAACGTTTATTTGACCTTTTATTGTCCACATTTTGTTGGAATTTTTTAATATTTTTGTTGCGAAGCACCCAGGCTTCATTTTTGTGTATTTTCAAGGGCAGGGATTGGCCCCCAGGGGCAGTTTCGGTCCTAGCAAAATACAAAAATTTCCTTCTCAACATTTGAAAAATGTCGAGAAACATAATTTTGGAACGCTTGTCTTGTTCTTTTGATGAGCATTTACCGAGGCTTCAGATGCCAGAAGAAGAAAAAGAACAGAGTAGCGCGTGCTCACTCAGTGATAGGAACGCAGCTGCTGTAAACGTCACAAAGACGGCGATTACAACTACTAACAGCCCTCTCACCACCACCACCACCATGAAAACTATGAGGAAATCTGGATCGGAGGCGACTGCTACTAACGCAGTCTCTCCATCTACTAACACCATTGACAACAACATGAAAATTAACACCGCCACCAACACCACCACCACCACCAGCAACAACAACAATAAAAACCGCAACAACAGCAAGGACGTAAAGTTATCGGCCGTCAGCACTGACACTATCACCTGTTCAACAAACTCTGCTGCCACTACCACCACCTTTGAACCAGGCAGTACATACACCAACATAAACAAAAATATTCAAAAGAACATGTTCGCCAGCACAACAAAAACAAATTTCGCAAATGCTCTAAAGGAAAAAAGAACAATAGTGACATTCACACAACAACAAATTAAAGACACAAAATCCCTTCTTACGAAAGAAGGAGATGATGTTAGAATAAACATACCAAAAGATATTATAGAAATGAAAAATAAAAAGTGCATCATTTATAAA
>NC_068989.1:40497159-40499521 GCF_001194135.2 Octopus bimaculoides | reverse complement strand
ATATATGCATAAACACATACATGTATACATATACATACGCACACATACAGACATTCATGCACACATATGCGTGTGTGTATGCATATGTATTTTTGTATGTATCTTTACGCATACGGTTATGTTTATGTTTATCCCGTACCACTGCTTGACAATCGGTGTTGTATCACGCCGTCCATTGAACAAGCGGTACGGCAAAATTGACCGATAAAAAGCGGACCGATAAAGAGAGGACTAAGTTCAGAAGTCAGTGTTCTTAATCACTATGTGAAATATATGGAGTGATTAAGAACACTGACTTCTGCTATTTGTCCCCTTTTTGTTGGTCATATATATACAGTTGGGGGAAATAAATATTCGTACATGTCAAAATTCTTTATTTAGTGAACATAAATGGGATATACCAATACTATATTTGCATACACATGCATAAACTAAGAATATGCAAAAGAAACTAATAAATTATAGTAACTAAGGAATTTATATTCAATTATAAATATTTAGGGGTGGAAAAAGTATTCGTACAGAACATAAATAACCGATAATTCTGATTTAATACTTCGTAGCATAACCATTATTCAGTTCCATTTCAACCAATCTCTTCTTGTAGTTCTTAATCAATGACTCGCATCTTTCTTTAGGAATTTTTCCCATTCTTCTTGACAAATTTCTTCAAATCTGCAATGCACATTGGGGCTCTTGAATGAATTTTAATTTTCAAATAACGCCATAAATTTTCAATGTGGTTCAAGTCAGGTGATTGGCTTGGCCATTCTAATAATTTTATATTGTGATCGACAATCCATGTTTTGGTAGGCTTGGCCGTGTGCTTAGGGTCATTATCCTGTTGTAAAACCCACCCTTTACAAAGCTGGAGCTTTTCTACAGAGTCCCATAAATTATTGTTCAAAATATTTTGGTACATTTCTGCATTCATTCTACCATCTATCACATGTAATTTGCCAGTGCCATTTGCAGAGAAACACCCCCACACCATGACGTTGCCACCTCCAAACTTTACAGTAGGAATTGTATTTTTCGGCGAACAGGCGGTACCATCTTTCCTCCAAACATGGCTACGCGAATTTCATCCAAACAATTCAATTTTCAACTCATCTGTCCACAGAACATTTTCCCAGAATGTATCAGATTTATCTTTATGTTCATAAACAAATTTTAAACGGGCATCTCTATGCCTTTTAGTCAACAGCGGAGTTATTCTAGGGGAGCATGACTTCAGTTCATTCCTATGAAGTTCATTGGTGATTGTACGTAGTGTAACACTAGTCCCTGAAGCTAACAAATCTTCTTGCAACTCCTTTCTGGTGATCATTGCATTTTCTTTGATTCTTTGATTCATTTTTCTTAAAGATCTAGGGGAAATCTTGTGTGGTGCACGGGATCTTATTCTGTTTTCAACAGTTCCCGATTTTTTATAACTTTGAATAAATTAAGATATGGTAGAAAATGGAATACAAAGGGTCTCTAATATTTTCCTGTAACTTTTACCTGCTTTCCACAGTTTAATAATTAAGTTTTTCACTGAATTTCTGAGTTCTTTACTTTTCGCCATTATTTCGACACTACTTTATGTTGTCTCAGTGCTGAATGAAGTAACTAGCGTTTTGACACTTAAAAATGACCACTGATAAGATTATTGGAGCAAACGTGAAGTTCTAGTAAAAAAAAAATATTTTAACAGTATTTTGTGGCATAGAAACTCATAAATTTATTCTGTACGAATACTTTTTTTTACCCCTAAAGCTACTAAAAAACAGGGTTAAAGGCAAAATACAGAAAAATGTGTAAAAAAGTGTAAAAAATAAGCAACATCCTTTACTTTTTATTCTTATTGCTTATTTTTTACAAATTTTTTACACATTTTTCTGTATTTTGCCTTTAGCCCTGTTTCTTGTGCATGTCCGTATATAGACGTTTGTATGAACCTTTTTTTTGTGCGCGCGCGCATGTGTATGTGAGAGCGTGTATGCGGGTATGTATATATTTTTTGAGCGAATGTGTTGGTGAGAATGCGTGTGTTTCAAGTGAGGGTGGATGAGTATATACATATAGGCACATATGCGTGGGTGTGCGGGAGCGTATGTGCATGTATGGACATGTGCACTTACGCGATTGCTATGAACATTTTTACTCCCTTACCTTTACTCCCTCCCCTTACTTAGCGGTCATTCTAATAGCTCTTTTGTCAATCACACAGTAATTTCCCTTTGTTTAACGGTCATTTTCATAGAACTTTTTTTATGGCCCAATAACTGAAGAGATGCTGGCGCAGGTTCCCGCCCCGACATCTGAAACTCAGAGTTTTATCATGGCTACCGAATAATTGTCATATATTATACTTAGA
>NC_068989.1:40491766-40496835 GCF_001194135.2 Octopus bimaculoides | reverse complement strand
ATATATATATATATATATATATACATATATAATAACGAAGGTGGCTAGACGCAATATAAAAGCAAATATATATACATATATACGACGGGTACCATTTCAGTTTGTGTTATAAATATAACGTATTACGTAACCTGAGGAGGGTTCTTCTGCACCGTGTGGGGTGTGATTCGATTCCATTATATCGTTCCCCACCCAATTGGGAGTAATGGAGTTGCAAGCCGAAACGGTCGTTGTGCTACATAAAGCTTACAATACACTCTGCCTTCCCTATCAATCATTTAAAATATACCAAACGTGCACCGAGGAATTCCTTACATAGATCCTGCGACTAAAATGCTGTACTGCAGATGATGCCTGTTGGTGTAAGTGGTGAAAGTTCTCTCAAGGCACGCTACAAGGGACATACCCAAAACACGGTTTGAATACTACATTTTAAAGTCTCCTATCTAAACTCTAATTTTGAATATAACGAATATACATACATATATATATATATATATATATATATATATATTTAACACCACCTCATTAGGCTAAAAATATACTCATGTGTGTGAAGTTAAACACTCTTATATTATACTATATTGGACAGTGGTCACATTGATCTCATAAACAATAGTGAGTGGCACTAAGGTTAAAATTCACATAGGACAGTCGAGGACAAGGAATTGATTTCTTATGCTAGAATATGCTGGACTGTCATAGATTTCGTACACGTGAGTATTGGATTAACATTCATTTTATAAGCTAAGGTTGATAGGGTTAAATTCATTTCTTAATTAAGATTAGTGGTTTTCACCATTCGCACTTAATGGCATTTTGCAAAAGCTTTTCCCTAATTTCTTACGATACACTCACGCTTTAATAAACACTAGTAATACATACATACATGCATGCATGCATTCATGTGTACATACATACATACATACAAGCATGCATACATACATACATACATATATACATACATACATAAATGCATACATACATACTTAATAAGAGTGGCTTGTTCGCAATTTTACAACTGAAAGCCAGAAAGATAGAAATATATACGTTTCTAAAGTGACTGAGAGCACTAGTCAGCACAAGTATCGCTAGAAATAAGTGTTAATTCAACTCATAGCCGCAACAAAATGCACTTGCAACAAAATGCACTTCTCATACGTCAGTCATTAAGATAAGTGCTTTTTGTGGCGATGAGTTTTTTTAACACTTATTTCTAGCAATATTGGTGTTAACTAGTGCCCTCAGTCACTATCGTGACGTATGCATTAATATTTCAACATATATACAGATATACATATGTACATACATACTTAATTACATGTATACGTACGTAAATATTGGGTTGTCAGACGAATTCATGCCGATTTTTAAAGGAAAGAAAAAGGTCAATAAATACTTGCCATTACATTTTTAATCAACCAAATATGAACCATGCGTCTCCATCTTTCCTTTAACTTGAAAATACCCTCTTCCCAGAATTGAGGTTGTTTCATGGAAAAGAATTCATCAAGGTATCTTTTGACATCATCCAAGGAATTGAAATTTTTACCATTAAGAATATTCTGAAGAGACCTCAATAAGTGGAAACCCGAAGGTGCAATATCTGGTGAATACGGAGGGTTGGGGAACACATCCCAACCAAGCTGCAGCAATATTTGTCTGGTTCCCAAAGAAATGTGCGGTCTTGCATTATCATATTGAAAAACAACACCCTTCCTGTTGGCCAATTCTGGACGTTTCTCTTGAATTTCTGCTTTTAACTCGTCCAGTTGTGTGCAGTATTTCTCAGAATTAATTGTCTGGTTGCTTGGGAGAAGCTCATGGTACAGAATTCCTTTCCAATCCCACCAGACACAAAGCAAGACTTTTTTAGGGTGAAGACCCGCTTTTGAGGTGGCTAAGGGTGGCTCATATCGCTTAATCCAGGATCGCTTTCTCTGAACATTTCGGTAGATAATCCATTTCTCATCACCTGTCACAATTTGCTTTAAAAAAGGCGCGTTTATAAAGCGAATCACAGATGGAAATGCGATCCAAAAGTTTCTCCACACTCAACTCCTGTGGTACCCAAACATCGTAGTGATTTGTGTACCCAAGCTTTACCAGGTGCTCATGAACGACGGATTTTGATAGGTTGAGGCTTTCTGCCAATTCTCGGGTTGTGCAATGTGGGTTATTCTCAATTAATGACTTGATTTGGTCATTATCTGTAGTGGATGGTCTGCCTGATCGCTCTTTATCAAAAAGGTTACAATCTCCATCTCGGAACCTTGCGAACCACTTCCGTAAAGTTCTTTCGGATAAAGAAAGATCACCGTAAACTGCGCATATTTCTTTGGTTGCTTGTGAGGCATTTTTCCCTTTACGAAAAAAGAAAAGCATCAAGTGCCAAAAATGAACTTTCTTATCTTCCATTTTACAGGGTTACAGAATTAACACAGTTTATAGGAACATAAACCTTCTTCCACAAAATGATAGCTTAAACTGTGCTCTAAATTGAAGTGTAGTCAAATCCTCTTTTATGGACTCAACTATGTTCTAAAATAAGTCGAATGGTAGGCTACTATAAATCGACACGAACTTTCCGGACAACCCAATACATTCTTAAAATCTGGTTTCTTCGTTGCAAACACCTACATTTTAATAAACACAAGTAATACATGTTTACATACACACATACATACATACATACATACATACATACATACACACATGCATACATACATGTTCACAAAATTTGGTCGCTTTGTTAGTGACCGGATTGAACTTTCTTAAGGACTTAAATGAACTTGAAAGACCAATCATAATACACCCATCCATCCATCCATCCATCCATCCATCCATCCATCCATCCATCCATCCATCCATCCATCCGTACATACATACATACATACATACATACATACTAGATTATACCGTCAATGTCAGATGTGCAAGCGTAGAAAACCATTTAAACGTTTTCTTTTACATTTATACGAATTCCAGCTTAACTCAATAGCTTGTTTATTTCTCCCATTATACCATTATAAATAAGAGATACAGTTTTTACTAACCCAAGTAGCGTTTTTCAGACCGGATGTTAAAACATGAATCTTATACTGCGTGAAGTTTCGCTAGCTTGATTATGGCAGAAATTAATAACAATACCATGAACGGGAACAGCATCACAGCACCAGAAAGCTATCTTAGAAGATGTACGTACTCCTCACATTTTAGTTGGACTCTAGATCTAAACCAAGATCTGATTCGATGCTATGAAAAATCCCGTGATGAACCATCTATCCAATATATGAAGCGGTTAAATAGATACTGGGACGAATCTCTCCCCATCTTAAACATATTTGCTGCGAAACAACTTTGGCAACAAACATCTTTTATTTAAAAAAAAAACAACAAATGGGTAGCTCTTATGACGTAAATCGATCTTCTCAAAACACTAAGAACTAGCCAAAACCTACCAGAAGACAGATCGAATATAATGTAAAGAAACCACCGCAACCATCACTACATTCCGGTGTCTCTCTAAATGTAGCTGAGTCAACAAAAACAACCGTTGAATACGTTCAACTTAGAAATATTCCGAAACCACAGTTCGTAGAAAACATCTACTTTTGCTAAACTATCGCTAAGCGGCAAGCCATTCTCCACAAGTATAGCAAAAGATCCTATAGCTCTAATGTTGAACGTTATCGACGATGCCGCTGGGGAGCGCATGGAATCATGTGATGTTAATTACTGAAATATTAATACCCCAATATACACAGCTGCTGACACTCTTAGAGAACACCTAGGAGAAATTTGCAGCATACATGTTAATGAAATTACTAAACGGAAGCAACCTAGATAGAAAACAAAACTAAAAGGAAACATCAACAATCTACACCCCCATAATAGATTGCTAATCACCAGAATAAAACGTTAGAAGTATAATGTATTTACATTTCGTCAGTTATATCTTATGGACAAAGTAATAAATCTCTATGGTGACCCTTCCCATCAAGCTCTTGAGGAGAAGTTAATTACTCTAAAGCACGAATTCAGAGCACTGAGTGAACATCTTCACTGCCGCAGGCGAATTTTTGAACGAGGCTGTACAATCTCAGTTTACCGCTAACATTATACAAAGAAACGAGGAAGGAAAATATTACCGTTAAGAAAGTTCCCTCTCAGAGGATCTTAAATCTTCTGTTTGACAATCTGGAACGAAAAGAGGGATCTAAACTTTAATGCATCATGGCTAAATGCAGCAAGGAGAGAATACTGTACCAACATCATTAGAAAAATATATGGAAATGACCCGGAAACTTTCGCCATAGCTGTAGGCAAACTGCATAATGGAGAAACACTTGGAACGTAACATACAGTTGGATATTGGTATAAGGGGCTCATATTTTACAGCAAACCACTAATATGTATATTCAGAAGCATTATGGAAGCTCAGATTGACTAACCAAATTGTTATAGTACGCAAAGGAAAATCTTGTAGTCAAGAATGAAATTACGTGTTGGCTGAAAACTATAGAACTATTGTTTGCCTAAACAGTATGTATAAACTGTATACACAAGCTGCTCAATCAGTTCCTCCAGAACCATTGTGAATCCAACAACATAGTGACTGATGAGCAGACCGATGGAAAGAAGGGAATGCGGGTATGTGCCGAAAAACTGTTGATAAGCAAAGCTGTACTGCCTGATGTAAAATAAAACAAACATCGTAAGAGCTTTACAACAGGATGGCTTGATTATGTATTTAACTTTATTCCACACTCATAACTGCTGAAGTGTCCCCATCTAAAAATAAAGTTAGGTTATGTTACCATATCCAGTTATAACGACTCACAAGGGCTGGTTGCTCGATTTCATGGCGTATATATTCCGCACCTGGACGGGACGCCGGTTCGTCGCAGGATTACTCATTTATGCCAGCTGAGTGGACCGGAGCAACGTGAAATGTAGTATTTTGCTCAACAACACAACACGTCGCCCGGTCCGGCAATGGAAACCTCAATCATACTATCATGAGTCCAATGCTCTAACCATTAAGCCACGCAGCTTTACCTTGTGTC
>NC_068989.1:40489623-40491381 GCF_001194135.2 Octopus bimaculoides | reverse complement strand
ACACACACACACACACACACATATATCGGTATGTATGTATATATGGATAGACGTGCACGAACGTTGCCCAATATGTATGTGCATAAATGTGTGTTTGTTGAAAACTAAATTATACAGACTGTCATTTAGGCATCTACTCATAAAAATAACAGTACAAGTTATTATTGACGTAAATGTGAATCTTTAATCTAGATATAGAAGATGGAAGTTTCGGATCAGTTGTCCATATTTATCATCTTTCTTTTCAGAGATGCTCACATCAGCCGGACAGCTGACCACTGTGACGTTACGTACTTTTTTCTTGCCTGTCCCGGCCGCGAAATTCTTTTTCCCACGAGAGTTCCAGACCCGAGCAATGACCTCATTTGCATACAGATAATCAGAGCTCACCTTGACCTTGTCAATTTAATGTCTAACAAGTAAACTCAAGACGAAGAACGGTGTTGTAAATCGACCGATTGCCAAGTTATACCTGATTTTAGAATGAGACAAGTAATTAGAGAGATTTGCATTTATATTTATTATCGGATTTTGTTAGGGGTCCCATACCGTAAAGATGTGGATGGAAACATGTGGGTAGAGGGTGATGCGCTAGCAACCCTCTCCCCTTGCTGTTTTAGAAAGTAAACAACAACACAAATAACTACGCAGAGGTAGCCATTGTTGAAACAAGAACAAGATCAAGAGGCATTATTAAAAGAGAAAAGAAGCATGGTCATTCCTTACCCAAGTGACTTTATCTTATCGCCCATTACTTGTTATGCGCGTATAAATTAGTTTGATAGTTGAGCTCTGAATGGCTGTATGGAAATGATTTCAAAACTGTCCTGTTATGTTTACAATTAATCGATATTTTGATGTCTGCTGATGTTTGTGTAGGTATTCAATAACAGGAAGATTCTCAATATTTATTCCAGGACAGTCTTTTTTTCGAAATGGCTTTCTATATTGTTTTTGTGGCAACGTCGTGTCACATTGGGAAGTAATATCTTAATGATGTATGTATGTGAGTATGTATGTATGCATGTATGTATGTATGTATGTATGTATCTATCTATCTATCTATCTATTTATCTATATATATATATAAATAAATAAATACACACACAGACATATATATATATGTGTGTGTGTGTGTGTGTGTGTATGTATGTATGTATGTACGTTTGTATGTATACGTATGTGAATTACCAAACAAATGGTATTTGAAACCAGAAAATAGTTCCACGGCCCCAAACAAAATAGTAATAGGGACGCTGCTTTCCTTTATGGATGTATTTCTAACCACTACCTTAACTCATGCTAAAAGTAACACGGCACAAGAAAAGCAGTTTGGATTTATTTTTATTCAATCATGCTAACAGAATTTATAACAAATGCAGGTGAGAAAACTGTTTCCTCTGACAACGTCTACGACCATGACATCGTAAGCGTTTTTAATCAAAGAATTCTAAAGTTCCCCAGGGCAGTATTCAAACTGAAAATGGAAAACATAAAGCGATGCAATTAATTACACTGCATTGAATTTATAAGCTGAGATAACTATAAAATGTGATTCATTGATTAAGGAATAGATAAATAAACATGAACGCGTTTGAGAAGCTTGCTTCCAAACCATGTGGTCTTGGGCTCAGTGTTACTGCACGGAAACTTGGGCAAGTATCTTCTCCTATAGCCCCAAGTCCACCAAATCATTGTGAGTGGATTTGGAAGACAGAAAGTTACAGAAACGCGTTGTGATTATATATATATATATAT
>NC_068989.1:40485226-40489272 GCF_001194135.2 Octopus bimaculoides | reverse complement strand
ACATATATATATATATGTTTGTGTGTGTGTATGTGTGTGTGTGTGTGTGTGCATGCGTGTTTCACTATTGCTGTTTAGTATCCAGCACTGTTATTTTATTTGAGTACCCGTAACTTACCGATTTGGCAAAAGTCCATAAAATATGTACCTGTTTGTTTTTCAAAAATTACTGGAGTCAATTTGTTCAGCTAAACCCTTCAAGACAACGGTGTCCAAGTATAGCTGCTGTGAAATGACTGAAATAAGTAAAAGATAAAAGATAAGATAATAGCCATATTCTCTAGTGAAAATAAATTCAAATCTCAATAATCTAGAAATATAAAAAATACATATGAGCAAAATAAACAAACCGTTAACGTTAATGGAGACCTGAAAACGTATCATGAACACCGTGGAAACATTTATAAAGTAATTTTAGCAACATAACAAATCAGAGTAAAATACATATAAATATCAACGCTCTTTTAAAATGTTTTTGCACTGATTTTCCATAATTGCTGCGGTAAGAAATTTCTATAGTCTCCAATGTATTGCTGCCGAGCAAGCAACATTTTCTTCCACACTTTTGTGATTGTAAATACATGTCGTTTCTGCTCTTTGGCGATTTAATGCTACATACTCCATACAGAGGCGGACTGGTGGGTATATGTTACACGTGTGACTTATTACGCAGCATATGTTTTGACAAAAGTTTCTGGATGCCTTGCTGAAATTTTCACACCTGATCCTCGTTAAATACATTCATAGCTTAACTTATGATTAGCAGAAATTACTCCTGTAGATATAATGACTCAGCCGTTCATTTTGGCGACGGTCGAGATTATTTAGGACGTATGTGTCTGTGTATCCACAGCTCGTAAGCCATTCTAAATATAGATATGTTGATGAATTACTCTGGGTACTTGCGGAATATTGTGGATTTTAGCCATTTTCGTAACTCTCAAAGCATTTTATTTGTGAGTATTATTGTTACATCACTTAACTCTTCTATGCAGATGGTGATATTTGTCCTCTGGTGTAAATATTTATATGTCGATATTATACGGGATGGTAATACTCTAAGGGAGTACCTGGCCAGCAACCATCACGACACAAAAGAAAACATCATCCAACCAACGAACCAACAGATAGAACCTGATGAGTATGCTTCAAAATCAGCACTATTTACAAATGTTTTTGCCAATGCAAAAAAGAAAAAAGGGCTTAGCGCCAGGATATACGAACATTTTGTTTCTTTTTTACAAAAACCCACAATCTAGTAGAGTACTTTACCGGTGAGAGATACGTTCAAAAACATCGATCATAGTGACATTCGTACAAGTAGTAAATCTCAGGTTCGCTTAAGGTAATTCATTAAGATGTAAACTCTCAGCCATAGGGGAAACTGGATAATGGAAATGCATATAATTTGCTGTATCTCATATATATGAATAATATATCTGGGTAGTAAACCGTAGAAAATTAAACATTACAAATGAAAATCAAAATGCATTCGAATAAACTTCGAATATATACAGAAAGATTCCTCTATAGTCATTACGGTAGCTGACAAAATAAGAGCCATTTTGATAAGAGACAAGATACTTTACATAGATTAGATATGATCTTACAATAACCATATAGTCAACATTTCTACAAACAAAAAAATTAAATTATAAGCAAACAAACAAAAAACAATAAACAAAATTATAGAATAAATTCAAATGCAGTTTAACGCAACATGGAGTTAGATTCTTTAACTTGAGGCAGAAGCAAACAACTTGTATTTAATACCGAAAACATCTAAACGTAACGAAATCTATGACAGTTTAAAGGACTACCATATCATAAATGAAATATTTCCCGAACCGTCCGATTTAAATATATGATCGATTATTGTAGTTCCAACATCAGACTATTAACAAATAAGCAACGTACTGTACATCATATTAAGACCATAATGCACATCGGTTTGTGGGATCGTCAGAAAGTATAGAGACGACCCTAGTTGGTTTCAATGTGTCCCACTTCTACACAAATATTTCCCATGGATTAGGAGTGGAAATAGAGGGACCCAATGTAGACAAATTCCCACACAGAATTCAGGAGAAATTCGCAAAATAATTTATTCTATAAGGATTACGATTGGTACTTGAGAACAACTACTTATTTGAAAACCAATATTACCGTCAGGAATAAGCTTGAAATTTGTTCTCATGTTTGTAAAACTGGCAAAGGGGTTCTTAGAAAGAAATCAATATCCATCCATGGAAAACATTTGGTCAGCAATTCCAAACCAATTAAAACTGCGTCATATTTTGGAATAGAAGAAAGACCTTACAATATTCTTTAAATTAATCAATAGCATTAATAAATCAATGTATTTCACAATGGAAAGGAATGATAAAGAATTTCCTTTTCTGAGCATTTTGGTAATTAAGGTAAATGAGACTATTACAGCCAATTTATTCCGAAAGTACACATATCAGCACATAGACTTTAAATATTGCTAGCAAATACATACTGAAAGAGATATACTATTTAGTATAGCATGACCTATATACTCAATAGATAAAGACTCAAATAGACAGGAGAACTAAGTAATACAATAAATGTTATTCCTCCAGATACAAAATACCTGAAACCATGGTAAATAATGTCACAACTAAAGTAAAAGAAATCATAATCCTTCGCATATGGAGAAACATTCACAATGCAAAAGAAGCTACGAATAGAAATATCACATCGGTAGTCACCCCAAGTCATAGAAAACACATCTTACATTTGGCCAAATGCTACTTTCAAGTATTACACCAATCATCAAATCTAAGAAAAAATTTCACGGGTCACAAATTATTGGCAACCAAAAACGATCAACCAATTTCTAAAGACTCTTAAGGCATATTTCACACCATAAGAAGAAATAATGCAAGTATGAAAATATGGAAAACTCTTAGTGGGACGTGTTAACAGGGGGAAACCAAAAATTCCAAGAATGGGATGGAATTGCAAAACCCAAAATTTCATTGACTGCATTATATGTCAACAATGTAATGAGAATTATATCAGCCAAGCAGCATCAAGATTAATAGATTGGATTTCAGTGCACAAACAACAAACATAATATTCATCTAATAAAATTTTTCAAAATAAAAGCAAATGATCGATAACGAAAGACAAAACAGTATACGTTACAAGGAATTCTAAAACCAAAAGTAAAGCTGAAATAGCGAAAGTCACAACTAAGAGCAGCTACTTGTATAGGGATAACCCTCTAACACGTGGGTTTGAAAAACTGAGAAGTGAGAAAACTGTTTACATAAAACCTTTCAACGCTGAAATCTTTGGTAACCTGATGTCTGAAAAAATATTTTGATATAAGTAAAAATGTTTGAATTTTTGAAATCGAGAGACAGTATGGCTGTGTGATAACAAGATTCCTTCCCAACAACATGGCTGTATATTCAATCCCACAACGTGTCATATTGGCCAAATATCTTCTATAGCTTCGAGCTGTCAAGAGCCGTGTGAATAAATTTGGTAGGCGGAAACTGAAAGAAGCCTGTCGTACGTATGACTATAAATATAAATATATGTGTGTGTGTTTGTATGTGTGTGTATGTGTGTATATGTGTGTGAGTGTGTGTACATGTATGAAAGAGATAGACAGAGCGAGAGAGAGTCTTTATGTTTGTTACCCCCACCTCTTGGCGGCAGGTGTTAGTGTGGTTGTGTCTCGGTAGCTTAGCAGTCCGGCCAAAAAAAGAAAAAAAAAACATAAAATAAGAACAAGTCTTAAAAATATAATAAGTGCAAAGGTTGACGCATACCACTAAATATTGGTCAAGCCGGTGCCCCAGCATCGTCATAGTCTGAGTGAAACATTGCTTGCCTCCCTTCTCAGTCATTAAGCAAGTGCTTTCCGTGGTTATTGAATTATTTTGACTCCTTCTAGCAATATTGGTGTTGACTAGTCCCTTTTGTCACTTTAGTGTATATATTTCTGACTTCAGGCTGTAAAATTGCGAATTAGCAACCCATATTACATATATTTATTTATATATGTA
>NC_068989.1:40483534-40485190 GCF_001194135.2 Octopus bimaculoides | reverse complement strand
ATATATATATATATAGAAATGTTCATAAAGTTCAATTTCCGCTTTGATACGTTGATAGTAATTTTATATATGTATATATATATATATATATATATATATATATTAATGCATATACATATATAAATGAATAATGAATATATATATGTAATATGGGTTGCCAATTCGCAATTTTACAGCCTGAAGTCAGAAATATATACACTAAAGTGACAAAGGGCAAAACAATTAAACCTTTTCAGGTCAGGTTTTCACGTTTTTTATTAAGGTATTTTTATAAAAAAAGAAATTTCTTTAAATGTTGAAGTGTGTTAGACATTAGAAAAATATTTTGTAATGTTCATAAGGTTCAATAAGTGCTATCATATGTTCGTAGTAATTAGCAGATTTCATAATGTATTTATCTGATACTTGAGTTCTTGACAGCTGTAGTAAAATGACTGACTTCTTTTTGTACCTTTTAGAAGGCCCCAACAAGCTGAATTTTTGGAATACGGTTTTGACCAATCCACACGCAGCTTTTTTATTTCATTTGGTGGGAGTCTTCTGTAATTTGCTTATATTCATATGTTACAGATATATTTTAATCCACATAATTACCTGGTTGGTATATTGTTGTTATTTCCGTTCAGAACAGGTTTGAACATTTTAATAAGCCGTTTTTTCTTTTATCGTTCTTTCAGCCTTACTTGTGTCAAGGAAAATTGTGGAAAGGAAAAATTAGAAACATTTTCTGACCACATGGTTCTATATGTTCGCTCAATGTAATTTGGCAAACATTAGTGTTCCCACTTTGTTGTCTGTGGACACGTAAGCGTTCAAATAATGCACTCTTTGTCTCGCCAATATATAACTCCACACAATTCGGGCATTTTTTAATGCACTAGATCATATTTCTGCTTTTGTATTTCATATCCGCATTTGCAAAAATCTTTCCATTCTTTTGTTCTAATGGATCTACCAGTATGCGTGTGCTGACACGTTCCACATGTGTTATCATTACACTTGGATACTGTGAATGTTTCATCCTGTTTGTTCATATTGAATTTTACCTTTGTTAATAGTTTCTTTAGGTTATGTGCTGCCTTTTGCTTAAGAAAAGTGTTTAAAAAATATAATAACTAACGAAACACATTCACAGTATCCAAGTGTAATGATAACAGATGTGAAACGTGTCAATACATGCATACTGGGCGATCCATTAGCACAAAAAATGGACAGATTTTCGCAAAAGCAGATATGAACTGCAAAAGCAGAAACTTGATCTACTGCATTAAATACCCGAATTGCGAGGAACTATATATTGGCGAGACAGGAAATACATTATCTGAACGCTCACGAGTCCACAGACAACAAATCCGGAACACTAATGTCCGCAAAATTACACTGAGCGAACATATAAAAACGTGTGGTCAGAAAATGTTTCTAATTTTTCTTTTCCACAAACTACATGACACAAGTGAGGTTGGTAGAAAGATAAAATAAAAACGATTCAAACCTGTTCTGAACGGAAATAACAACGATAATATAACATTCAGTTAATTATGTGGCTTAAAATTTTTTTTTAACATATGAATATAAACAAATTACAGAAGACTCCCACCAAAGCCTTGTGAGTGGATTTGGTAGACGGAAACTGAAAGAAGCCCGTTGTATATATAT
>NC_068989.1:40471006-40482275 GCF_001194135.2 Octopus bimaculoides | reverse complement strand
ATATATATATATTATATATACATATATAATTATTATCATTATTATTTATTATTTAATTGAACGCAACGCATCCATTTCCAAATAAATTTATCTTTACCTTTTTATTCGACTTTCTACCCTTCCGCCTTACCGTTTTCTATCTGTCACTCACTTTCCTCTCTTTCTCTTCTCTCTCTCTCTCTCTTTCGTTTCTAACACGTGACCATCGTGCTTCTTTCTTTTCCTCACGTGAGCATCTTTCTTTTCCTGCACAGAAGTTAAAAAGAGCGGACGTATTTTTCCCGCTCACTTCTATCTTTTCTCTTTTCAAAAAAATGTTTCTCCCAGCGTTCATTATTTTCCTCTCGTTCTGCTCTAACGACCCTCCATGTTTGTTTTCGTTCGGTTTCCTTGTATGTCTCCACTGTCATTTTATGTTCCCAACTTTGACCTTTCATAAATCAAAAATTTTACTTTAGAATTTCTGGGAGCAACCGTCTTTGAAAATTAACGTTGTTGTTCAATGCTCGAAATGAGGAGTAGATAGACACCCGACAACTGATGAAGGGTCTTTTCTGTGAATTTACTTGTCGTGCTTCCTATTTTCTCCTCGTTGTCCACGTATTTTACTCGTCTTCCCCTCGGTTGTTTACGTATTTCATGTTATTCGCCCCGTTGGTGACGTCCTGTCCCCATATATGTATATATATATATATATATATATATATATATATATATATATATATATATATATATATATATGCATTCATGCATATAATTTTGTTATGTATTTATATGTATCCATACTATCAGTATTGTTTTCGGGCTAGCTCGAGGGCGAGGATGAGTCGATTACTTCGACTCAACTGGTGAATGCTTTATCGACCTCGAATCGCTAAAGGGCAAAGTCGACTTCGCGGAATATCTATGTTAATATTTTATATGCACACACGTCAAGATATCCATATGCATTTACATATATATTTATATATGTATGCATATATGCATTCATATATACATCACACATGTATATGTATGTGTTATGCGTGCATGTGTGTGTACATGTGTGTGAGTATGTGTGAGTGTGTGTGTGCGTATGGGTGTGTGTGTGTCTATGTGTCTATTTAATCTATTTATTTCTTTGTTTATCTGTTCCCTTGTAATCCCCTTTATCTAAACGATTGAGAGTGAAATCTTCAACCAGATAAAATAAATTCTTTTACTGTTTTCTTGTATCATTTATACAGGTACTCTTATTATATGTGTACCAAAATTGATGGAAATCTTCAACATACAGTCAGTCTTGGAGAAGATGTGCACCATATCAATCTCCAGATTGGTGCAAACATTATTTTGCACACAACCATGCTAAACTGTTGCGACAATATCAGCCCGTACGATAATGGCAATCAACTTAGCATACATAAATACTAATATATAATCCCTTTTCTATAACATTCCTCTATGGTGTTGATCTACTGGTTTTAAGGTCCATGAAAATAACCATGGCCGGTAATTTTCAAAAATACAGCTGATGATCACGAACGCCGAATAAAGTCTAGAAAATCGATAGTCATTTCGACTGACTAGCAGAAGAGTTTATCGAGTATATATCAGCAGAAGTGGGCGGCAGCTAATAAACATTCTCGAACTTCTCAACCTACTCTGTCTTGAAAATATTTTCGTAGGGGTCTTGTATAAACGCACCATGTTCTCTAGAATATCATAGACAAAAGGCACACCGCATCTGGAAAAGGAACAAACAAAAACAACTAACATAAAATGTTCGATCATGAAGTCTCAGCTTCCTTCTGGATATATGCACCGCACTCACGTACTTCATGTACAGTGCTCTAATACCAGCAGTCCAGTATTCTTCTGACGAAGTCTAGAGCTTAGCAGAATCCTGACCACCCTAGTATATTGAGTACAAAGTAGTGCGTTCCGGATGTCACAAGAGACTGTACCAAAGATAAATAAGCATTTGTGCTGATAACATTTTTTTTAACGTTAAGTTGTGGTGTGAGGTATTTGGCTGTTGTTTGGAGAAAGTGACGCAGCTGTGTAACGATCTTTTTCATAAAATGACTGAGATGCATTTTGCTTTGTGGATGAAGTGAAGGACTGACAGACAGTCACGATAAAGGCTTGGAAGTATTTTAGCTTCTACTATTCATAAAAATGGCATAAACACACTCACACAGACACAGCCTTCCACTCATGAAGACATTGCATATGGCTATGGCCATATCTTAATGAATAATTTCGGAAATTAAATATCTCACACGATGCAATATCATCATATGTTAATTTAACTCAGTTTCCCCATCCCTCCAAATACACCAAATAAAATACTCAGCGGCGTTTCTCCCGGCTTTATGTTCTGAGTTCAAAATTCGCCAAGGTCAACTTTGCCTTTCATCCTTTCGAGATTGATAAGTATCAATTCAGCACTGGAGTCGATGTAATCAAGCATCTCTTGTCACCCAAAATAATTGGCTTTGTGCCTATAGAAGAAACGATTAAATTCTTATCATCTACATCATAACAAGATACATTATATAACCGAATTTTTCGAGTTGAAAATTATCCGAAAATTTCATTTACAGATGCACGTAATAGGTATCTGTATATAATATGTTAACTTACTTCTCTGTATTTTGATATTCACATACGATATAAATAAAACGGACGCTTTTATTATATTATCAAATTTATTAATGATAAGAGACATGAATTTGTAAAATTTAAACAAATAACTTGTGTGACTTTACAATTCCAAGAAATAATTACGATATATGAAGAAAAAAAACAAGTAATAAATGAGGTAGTGTGAAACACAAAGTAATTTTACATACTTATAACTGTGGTGCCGTAACTCACATTTAATATAATAGTTTATACGAAGAATGCTACCACCATATGCCCATGGAATCTGGTCAGCTTCTTTAGCCAGAAATTGTGGATCTTGTCAACACAATATGTTTCCTGTTGCTTGAACTTATTAATTTTTACAAAAATAATTTTTGACTTTGGTACGCCATCCAGTGCTATTATACATTACACACATGCATGCATACGTACATACATACATACATACATACATACATACATACATACATACATGTATGTTTTATAGTTAGCCAAAGTCCTTCAGTCACTAGTGAATGCTATTGAATGCCTTATCAAGACTTAGTGCAGCAATTTGCTCCTTAGGAATAATAAGGAGAAAATTGAGTCGGATAGCATTCCCTTTCAAAAGGGTATATTTCAGGATGATACTCTACCGGTGTTGATCTTCGTCGTTTCTTTAAACCCACTATCATATCTGCTCACAAAACATAGTGGACATAGAAATGGATCCAGAAGTACCTCCCATCATTTCTTTTTGTCGACGATCTGAAAATGTATGGGCCAAATATCAACCATATAAAAAGCAATTGGACCTTATTTTTCTATATACTTGGAATGAAATTCAGAGCGTCCAAATGTGCATTTTGACAATAAGATGTGGAAGATTTGTACTCTTCTCTGAAGACTTAAACATGAACGGCTTGACCATACAACCTCTACACTCAGGTGACAAAATGAAAATGCCAGACATGATGGACCCGTAAATAAAGAGTGGATCAGGAATGAATACCTCAGGAGATTCAAGAGAATATGGTCATTAGAACTCTCAGTTTACAGCAAGCATTTTGCCCACATCTTTGCAGTGTCTGTCCTCACACGTATGTTTGACTTTTTGAACTGGTCAATACAAGCACTCAATGAAATAAATGTTCGAACTCGCAAACTGCTCAGTGTTACAGGAAACGTCAACATCAATCAAGATGTAGACACAAAGATGGTGGTCGTGGTCGCATATCTTTATTGATTACATATGAAGCTCGTACTGGGACACTGGAGCAACTACTGTAGAGGAAAGAGACCAGTAACTGCCTTGTCCAATCAGCAACATAATTAGTATAGCTAATAAACTTGACGTGAGGTATAAAATAAGTAAAAACAGATGTCTCCTTACGGAGTATTGGTAGAATTTAGTTATCAGAACAAAATAAAAAAAATTGATCAGTTTAATGTGAAAATAGTACATGGGTACTTGATACAAAAAAAAAAGAAAGAAACATAGAAGGGATTATGTCAAAAGCTTGGCATGGAGTACCTACAAGTTTATGATATCCCATGCAATTCAAGAAAAAGAGATCTTCACCAAGTATCTATAAAATAAGAGGCAGAAAACGTTTACAGGCATAAAATGTAGGCTGTGCAAGACTCACATTGATGTTACTGTCTTTCACCTTTCTGCTTATTTAGTTTATGTTGTAAAATGTTTTACTATTTTATTTCAATTTGTCAGTCACCCGCCAACGATTGATGAGCATTGAATAACCACTCACCTCAAATTCGTTGTTTCCTTTCTATCGTAAAAACCTTCTTCATTCTCCTACGCTTCCTTGCTCCTTTCTTCTTTTTCGTGTTGATAATGTTTTAAAGATTGTTGTTATTTTTTTTCCGACTGTCCTGCAATATTTGGGAAGGAGGAACAGATGATTCACTATCTGTGATGTCAGTGACGATATCTGCCACTAGCACGATATATGATCGGGGTGGGTCAAAAGGTCATAAAATCCTCATGAATTTAAATTACTACAGGTGCTCTTAAAGGAACTGAAGGGAAGACCTTTAAATTCAGCTTCCAACATACACAGCCGAGCAGCTACACATCTGGCTGTAACGCCTCCTCGTTTTTGTTTTGCAGACAAACTAAAAGAACAAAAGTAACCATAACAAAACAAATCACTAAATAAAATTGTCCCACACGCATTGCCAGCAGCAAATAGGAAAACCTCCAAACAACCCCGTCTCCAGGTTCAACCAGCGAAGACAATAAGAATCATCTACATCACCAACTACAACAATTAGCACTAAAAGAGCAGAAACACGCCATCATAGCAGTAACAAGACATCTTCTGAGGATGGATAAGAGAGGAAGACTAAAAGTGCGTAGTCAGTCTTTCTCTTCAAACTGGAGAAAAACAAATAAAACAATAGAAAATAATTAAAGAGCGTTTGAATGTGTACAGGTATACAACTCTTGTGTAATAGAGACTCTTTGCTGAAGAGTTTCTTATAACTTAGGTGAGACTATATTCTGTGTAGAGGAACCACCTATATTTCTAAAGGTACTGAAACCCCCCCACTTAGCAATACTTCTAGATATCTATTGAGTCTCACTTTATGCACCTGCAATTGGAAGCAAAATGAAATTATATTTCCAACACTATGAAAGGACAGAAGATACGTACAAATGTCGGATAGACTTTACAAAGTGTTTACTGCACGAGGGAGCACTGAAAAGTTCCTGACTTTGGGTAACAGAAAATACAAGAGGATAAGTCAATTATGATTTTATTCAACATATTCTCGTCTCAGATTCACACGCTTATTGCAGAAGTCTTTCAGTTGTTCCAAGTCCTATAAAAGAACTAGGAAGGTTGGGCCTGCAGCCAGGCCTTTCGCGTTACTCTGAAAGTCACGAATTTTTCAGTACACCTCGTATATGGAGGAAGTACAGGGTATAGGTCGTCACTAAAACCCTAGAACGTCTTACATGTTATTCTGAAATCTTCATTCAGGAACAATTCACGTAGGAAGTAAAATGTACCCCGATGAAGACAGTGAAGTACACTGAACTGGATGTATAAATCTTCTACAAACATCTTTTAATGTATTTTAGTCATATTTCAAAATTTATGCCATTTTTCATGTTTTTAATTCGTTGTACTATATATATTTTATGTCTTTCATCTCTCTTCATATTTGCTTCACACCACAGAACTTTGTACACCATCTGTCGAGCAGTTCTTTAATGGGTTTTTTTTTGTATTTCTATGAATCCGTGTGGCCAATAAATTAAAACATCCCCAACAGCACCATCACCATTGCCATTTCCATCGTCATCGTGGTCGTCATCTCCATCACTATCACTGGTGGTGATGATGATGGTAGTGCTGGTGCTGGAAGTACCTGCAGCAACAGCAGCAGCAGCAGCAGTGGTAGTAGTAGTAGTAGTAGTAGTAGTAGTAGTAGTAGTACTGACGGCATGTGCAAAACAAATCGTAGTGTCAGCATTATAGAATCAATAAAAACCGATGAATCAATAACTTTCGTCATCTCAATCATATAACTTTTCTTTCGTTAGACCAAGTTGTTATTGAAAATTTGATTACTCTCCATACATTTGGACAGAGCACATTTCATGGTTTATCTAATGTTTTATCACGGACTGAGGTTGCAGAGTACACGTCTGGGTCAACCGAGATTTTCTATGCATTTTTGATCTTGATTTATAGCATTTTCATTTTACTAACATCACGAATAATCTTCAGAAAAGCATAAATGCCTACACCATGGGAATAACAACGTCTTTGTGAATATTTTCGAGTAAGTAAGCCGAAAGAATTCTGTACATTTATCACACTTACATCAGATTTGTTTTGTGTAAGTTACAAAACTTTTTTCTTATATGTTTGGGGTATTGTTAATATAACTGGAGCGTTCATTTATATTTTATGAAATGTATTTTCAATAGGAAACTAGCTGTGAGATCAGTGGTACGTATCTTACTGAGGTTGGATTGCTGGCATGATTAAGACAATTACAGCTCAAAGGATTGGTTCCATCGTCTTTCGCTATTACAAATTCTGTCTGTGGATAGAACGTCAAAAGACATAGAAAAAGATTATTCAATGAAACTATAACCTTCTTTCTAAACGACAAGTAGGCACAATAAACCGAACATGAAATAATGTTAGCAAACTGATGCAAAACTCGAGAAAAGTATAGTTGCTTACTTGTTAACTTTTATACCCTTCTATACGTTGGAATACAGATTTCACGAAGTTGAGATAGATACAACTGACTTTATACGACGTACTTCAAATTACTCCACTAAACACGACAGTCCAATAAATAAAACTCTCAACGATCTCAACGATTTACTACTTCAACGACTCCCACGACTTCGTTTCTTTATTGGCCGTACAGCTCCAACACAGAGGGGTCGGCACAAGGACCGACAATACAATACAATTGGGGACATAAAACATAAACGAATGAATAAATTGAAATTATATAATGAATGAAGGTGCAATAGCTACTCGAACAACAACTTTCGAGTAGTAACATTTTAACTATATTTTTCCTCTCTTTTATACCAATGTTCAACAATTAATTTATCTTCAAATATAAAATATGGTCTCAATTGTTCAAATTCCATCACAGGTGGTAGATGATCGTATATTACCCCTCACCTCAGTGGGTTCACGTCATCGCCGAATCTTGCCTTGAATTTTTTTTGTAATTGTTTAAGTCTGTTATTATACACTCCATGCCTGGTACACGTATTTCTTCCTGCTCTATAATTCTTATTACCGTCTTCATTTTTATAATTTTTTCCTCAATGTCCGTGTTTGACCAATAGTACGTTAGATACGCCCTATGTTTATAACTGGCTTGTAATGCTTGTGTGTCTGTTCGTGTGTATTTAACTGGAGATTCTGGGCTGTCTGTGTGTGTTTGTGTGTATTTAACTGGAGATGCTGGTCTGTCTGTGTGTGCCTGTGGATATTCTGGGTTGGCTGGGGTATTCTTCTATTTTTGCCTTAATGGAATATACTGTATGAGTGCTTCTATGTTACTTACTCCCTTCTTTTGCTTCTTTTTTAGTTCTTTGGAGGTGGGGAGTTTTTAAAGCCCTTCCTCTTTCTATCTTGTAATTTCTGAAATCCTTCATCTCTGCTTTCTACATTTCCTTCTGTATTTCCCTTTAATTCCTCGCCTCTTTTATTTCCTTTTTGTATCTCCTCTCCTGGTGTCTAGCTGTTAAGAAGGAGACAATTCACCTATGTGTTCCATTTCTTTTGCAGTAATAGCTGGTGGGCGGTTTTCCCTCTACTATCAGTCGCAGTTTCACATCATCTGGTAGCTCTATCTCTTCGGTAATTTCCTGTAGGTCCAGTGGTGTAGCCAGACCATATCCGCACACTTCAATTGTTGGGTGCGGCTGACTTGTAGCACTTCTGGGACCTCCTTAGATTCTATTAAGATAGCTGCAAGCAGCCACATCTCGTTAATCTCAGGGGGCACCCTGCCAATCCTCACTCTCACCACTCGTTTACCGAGGTAAGTTGACAGGAGTGCCCATTCTTCTGTTTTCAACGTTACAGTGGAGTACATTACTTCCACCTCCTCAGTAGGGAAACGCACCTCCACTGTACCATACTTTTTTCCTCTGCAGTAAAATTCAATTTCACTTCTTATATTTTCAAAGCACTCTTCTATAGCTTCCTCGCTAGCCATTTCTATCTTCTTGCTTCTCAGAGATAGGGTTCTATAAACCACCATTTTCTCCTTTATACTTCTTATTATATCTTCCGGCGGGGTCAATTTTAAACTTGACCCCTCACTTTGGATTAATTTCTGGCTGTTTCTTACTATTTCAAAGTCAACAGGTACTTCCTTGACTTCCAGTTGGTTCACAGTAGCTGCTACATTTTCTTTACCTGCTACTAGTGCGTAGCTACCGCCACGTGTTTGTAACACTTCCATTACTTACTACTATTCTCTCCCCCGCTGGAAGAGGAAAGAAAACAAAAGTGACAATAGTAGGCAACTCTACTAGTAGGGAGGACCTTCATCATGGGACATCCCATCCACAACGTTAATAAATCAACCAAAACGACTCACTACTGAGATTTCTCTCGTCATAACCAATAAGCTACTTTTTACAAGAGTTCGGTTAGACCATTCTTCCAACCCCACAGGGTGTCAGTGACTCTCGCCACCACAGTAGCCTGACTATTAGTCAATCTATTATACAGAAAAACAAATGTTAAAATGCTTAATACAATGAACAATAAAATCCTAATTCTCATACATTTGAATCATTTCGGTTATACGGAGGGCAACCCGTGCATTTTCCATATTATTACATCACACCAGGAAAGCATGTTCTTGTCGATATAGTAATGCGGGAATAGCTAACTAGATCAACAATAATTTACACGGTTTGGCTTGAAGCATGAATACTTTCGATAATTTAAAAAAATTCTCGAAAGAAATAATTAAAAAAATGCATGTATATTTATCTTGTATGCAATTGGAAGAGCATCAACAGTATCATGCACAAACTCTGGTATGGTGAGTCAGTGATGGGTGGTTTCCTTATGCTAATCAAGATTCCACTTCTTTTATATGTCAAAAGCATTTGACATATTTATGAAAAGGTTGCAGTCATAAACTTACGATTTGCCCTTTTGCTATAAATCAATATTATTTCTAAGAAGGGCACACAACTTTTTGTATGATACATATAGTGACACAGGCGTGCGCAAATATATATGTTTATTATCGTATTTGTTATTTTCTAAGTGGTTTCAATAAATATTTCAACGTAGAGCCTGGCATAAAAGATGGAAAAGCTGGACGAATTTACCACTTTGCTAATTCATTAAGATGACCAATGCAACACCGAAATTAAATTATAGAAATTTCAGCTCCGAAAAAGAACAAAAACTCCGGAAATTAAAAATGAAAGATTTTATAAATTGACAACCAAAAAAGCCAAACAAACAATATCTGTCTTCTCATTATAAAATCTTTAAGTCATCCGAGTCGACTGCTTGATATGGTTCCGATTACTTGGTTGCAATAAACTACGCATTTTCAAATGACTAAGTAAATCTCTGATTATATCTTCATCTATCATGACTATTTATTGTAAATGGTGATGACGCTTTGTAGCATTTGTCCAAATATAACCCTCAATGCCTTTAGAATTTTGCAAAGTGTTATTTAAAATTACATATTAACATATTCTACTTTATGACATCGTTTAAGCTTTTGAGAAGTCAATTCTACACATCTTTCCCTTAAGGATAACTAAAGGGATATTTTTTTTTCAAATACATGCGTTATAGGATAAATAAACTATAATACGATAGGTTGAGGGTGAGATCATCTGCTGAGTCGAACGTCTAAATTGGCTTTGATTCTCTAGTGAGATGCTTACTATATTTACATCCCCCATATATAAATTCATAACTGGGCTCGAGAATTATTAATTATTAAAGGAAGCTTTGATAACTAAATGAACGCGAAATGTCAAGAAAATTTGTGTAGATACGTGGGGTTAATTGCCTGAGAATATAGCAGCTATTTTATGGAATCTGAAGGAATGAAAAAAGTCAATTTCGACAAGAATTCGATACCAGATTAAGTAGAGGAAACGACAGCCCTCTCTAGTGCTACCATTACCATACAACAACAGAAATGGAAAATCAAAACAGCACCAAAGTTGTGACACGTAGCACCAAACAGCACCAAAGTTGTTACACGTATTAATAGCATAACGTAGTTTTGTTAGTAATCTTGGAAATCAAAGCCTTCAAACTAAATTCGATTTTTGGTTATTGTCTTACATAATTCTACTAACAAATTTCAAAAAAAACAATAATAAAGCAGCAACTTTATATTTTTTAGAATAACCTGAAAATATATAATACTGATGAACGTGGTTAGTTTAGTTGACATACGTTATATTTATTCTCGACGCCGATAAAAGAATCAGTCAAGTATTGAAAGCGATTGGCTAAATTCTTGACTTTTACTTTCTTAAAAAACATTTGTTATAATAAATAAGTAACAATTTCAAGTTCTTTGCACTCTGGTTTGAAATTCCGCTGAGGTCAACTGAACTACTCATCCCTCAAAAGTCGATGAAATGAAGTATCAGCCAATTACTGGGACTGATAGTATCATGAAAATTCCTTTGCTGCATTTATAACATTGCTGTGTTTTCGATATATCTATTAAATGAGACTGAAAAGCTAGTTTCAAGGTGATGTCATGTTCTTTTCAAAACCAATAAAACTTTCATTGTATTCTTTGATTGACTGGTCCAAACCAAATTCGTAGCTTTTGAAATATTTATTGGCATATTCTTCATTTCATTAATTTTTTTTGTGAACTGGTGAAAGTATTCTGAAAGTTCCAACTGAGAAAGGATTTATAAAACTTTTTCCTAAATAACAGAATGCTTTATGTCACATTTGATACTACCGACCGACTTCCCTACCTACATCCCTGCCACTTGCCTGTCTGTCTGCCTACCTATAGACGTACATTCCTACATACCTACCTAATTACATACATATGTACAAACATATCTATCTATCTATCTATCTATCTATCTATCTATTATCTATCTATCTATCAGTATATATAT
>NC_068989.1:40464325-40464919 GCF_001194135.2 Octopus bimaculoides | reverse complement strand
TATATATATATATATATGTATATATGTATATACACATGTATATATGGATACAGGACGTCACCGACAGTAAACAACATGGAATACGAAAGCAAATGAGTTCAAAACGCAAACAACAAGGGAAACAAATGGAAAACATGAGAAGTAACACAAAAAACGACCCTCATCAGTTGTCGGCTGTCTATCCACTCCTCATTTCGAATATGCAACGACAATATGAGTCTTCAAAGACAGATGCTCCCAAAAGCGTTTTACATTTTAGTTTTTTTGTTTTCGTTTTCTGTTTTCTGTTTTTTACTGCCTGTGTCTTCTATATGCTGCCTTCTCAGTTTTTTTCGCGTTCATTCTATTCATTTCTTTTTTAGTTCGTTATGATATGTGGTTTGCACCTGAAGAATATGGCCGTGTGCTAAGAAGCGCTGGAGTGGCTGTGTATCAAGGAACTTGCTTACCAACCACATGGTTCTAGGATCACTCCCAGTGCGTGACATCTTGGACAAGTGCCTTCTACTGCAGCCTCAAGCCGATGAAGGTGTTGTGAGTAGATGTTTTAGACGGAAATTGAAAGAAGTCCGTTGTATGTATGTACATACAAGC
>NC_068989.1:40460390-40463032 GCF_001194135.2 Octopus bimaculoides | reverse complement strand
TGTGTGTGTTTGTGTGTGTGTGTGTCTGTGTTTGTGTGTTTGTGTGTGTTAGTGTGTGTGTGTGTGTGTGTGTGTGTGTGTGAGAGTGTTTGTGTGTGCGTCTGCGTGTGTGCGCGCGCCTGTATGTAGATATAAATATTTATATATATCTAACATTTTGCAAAGTATTGCAAAGGACATTTGACAACGATATTTTGCTAATGCAAAATGCAGTGACAAAAAATCAATACATTTGGAAGTTCTTTCTTCTTTTAGTTGCATAAAAAAAATAGTAATTTTCTCCGTTCATTGATGGAACACCATCTGTACATGACACGCCCGTTTCATTCGACTTCATGACATGGTTTAAAATTTTTGAGGAAGTCAATTCTCCATGTCATTCTCTTAAGGGCGACAAGAGGAAAATTTCTTAAAATACAAGAAAATCAACTACGGTATGAAGCAAATATAATATTTGCTCTGAATCAATGAAATCTGTGGAGTAATTCAAAGCTATTGGTTAATATGTTGTATCTTGGAAGGATCATTACGCTAATATAAAAAACAAACAAACATGATTTTTGGCTTTAGATTATTACTTTTGAAGTAACTCGGTTACATAACTGTAAAAATTCAAACTCTTCATGTATATTGGTCCTTCGTGGAAGATGTACATTTATACATTTGTTAACTCTGGATATCAGTATCATACAACTTCAACAATGGATTCCTTTGTTAACACTAAATTGCTTACCTTTCTTCCAAGCTCATACATTGCATTGTAATCGTTGCCCCAGTTGTAATATCATGTAATTTCTTCAATAGTCCTGAGAAATTCACCCCTTTAATGTTTATATTTTTATCTTTGTGAGTAGCATAATGCTGATGTGCATTGTATTTCTTTATTATTGAAAATACGGTATGATAGAGCTAACCTCTCATTTTACTCTTACAAAAAACTATAAAATATTATATCTCCCATTTGCCTTTAAAGACTGTATTTTCTTCTTCGTTTTTTTTTTTTTGGTGGTGGTGTTGGGGTACATGAAGAAAAAAATGAACGAAAGTACGAAAAGGACACTAATAAATGATTAATTCATAGCTGCAACAAAGCCGTCAAACAATCGAGCCAATTACAAACTTCAATAGATTGATACGCATATACGGCACTATTAAAATCAAATCAGTGACTGAGATTTGCTAACAATCATTGTACTCCAGTCGACATGGCAAACTGTATACTTTGTAATTTCTTCTTATTTACATGTTGGTAATCGAAGCAAAATGCATCCGCTTATTTGTAGGCCTTAGGTGGATAAATGCGTCAAATTGTGGAGTCTGTATATTGCCTCACGGCAGAAAAATAATTTTCTATTCTTCTCTTTTTCAATAATTTTCAATACTTTCAATACTTTTTCAATTTCAGTAATATGCTACTCGGTAGTCTGTTACTTAAGTATCGTATAACTGGCAATGTTTATTGATATTGGTTTTAAATTCTGACAGAAGGGCAGCAATTTCATGGGAGGGTGTAAGCCGATTACATCATCCTCAGTGCTCGAACGCTACTTATTTTATCGATCACGAAATGATAAAAGGCAAAGTCGATCTCGGTGGAATTTGAGCAGAACGTAAAGACGGGCGAAATGTCCTTAGCATTTTACCTTGTGTCTTAAACATTCTGCCAGCTTGTTCCTTAATTATTTGTTAAGATTGCTATCTATTTCACCTACATTGAATCTTCTTCTTTTTATGGTTATATGCATTGTGTATCATATGTATAAATCATTTACAAAGCTTGGTAGAATGTTTTAGCATTAACCTGTATCTAATGTGTAAGAGTTCAGTACTAATATTCTATTCTATATTATTGCAACTGTTTAGCATCCATGGCTTTTATATCTCAATAAACTGCAGAAGGCAGCACTTGATAACTAAGGAGACCGGCCATTCATCATCCTTAATTCATAAGTAATCACAATGTCATAGATTCTTTTAGTGTCGTTAACAGCACAGGACCTCTTCGGCATTAGGCTCCTTGTTTAAATTTCATTCCATGATAGATGGTCAGTCTACTGAAAACGGAATATTAGATGTTGTTGACGAAACAAATAAAGAGTGGAACGGACTGAAAAACGTAATAAATATAACGGTAATTTAACTGATGCTTCATGCTTAAAAGCATAATAAATGGAAGCTAACCGCGTTTAGTGATATAGGTGAAACTAATATTCCTACCAATCGTTAAGTCTCATACTAGTATGTAGGTATACATTTCTATGCGTGAGTATGTGCATACATATATGCGTGTGTACGCGAATGTATATATATATATGTGTGTGTGTGTGTGTGTGTATTTGTATAGTTCCATCCACGAGATGGAACAAAATGCATCAAACCTGCTTTCCACACACATTGCTCAGAATTGTATTCATAGGTAAACAAATTATAGTCTACACTGATGAATTTCACTGCACCAAGAATAGTCGAAGTCGCATTCAATCCTTTACTTGTAAAATTCAAATGTGAATATATGTACGAGTGTGTAATATGCATGTGTATGTGCGCGCGTGTGTGCCTGTGAGATGTGTTATGTATGTACGTACGTATATATATGTGCGTGTGTGTGTGTGTGTGTGTGTGTGTGTGTGTGTGTGTGTGTG
>NC_068989.1:40456421-40459571 GCF_001194135.2 Octopus bimaculoides | reverse complement strand
TCCGCCACTACATTCCTCCATGGCAAGATTTAATTTGTGTATACAAATTTAATTTGCGGTCCATGGGAAGAGCTGTTTTAACGATGCGTCCTGCCCAGCTCTTCGAAACGCCGGTGTTAAAACAGGGGTAGCTGATGAAGTAGAATGTTCTCTATGTGGCTTGTGTATTTTCTCGTCGACGTTTTGTTTGCAATGTCCTGTACCCAGATATGCACCTATACATACAGGTGGATGTCGGTACGCACATACCTGTACGTAATATATATATATATACACGAGGATTTGCATATCTATCATTTATTCTTAATACGTTCCGGACAACTTCTTTACGACGAATATATGTTCCTATGTGTTACTGGGATACAAGTGTTTCGACATGTTATGTCTCGTCTGCTAGAATGACTCGTACTACTGAATCTAACGTGAGCTTTATGGCCTTCTTTGTATGTTTGTTATCAGCGAACAAACTGTTCGACGATCCGTGCTGATACCTTCCTACCGACGATGGATCGTTATATGCACGGTAAATAGCGAAATTCAAAGCATTTCGACTCTCCCTGTTTACTGCGCATATAACAATTTATTATAGAACTACAGAGAGTGGGAGAGAGTGAGAGATAGAAATAGATAGATTTATCTAGTGCGATAATCTTATGGAGATCTTTATTTGTGAAGTTATGTTCGTGCTCTAGTAAATTACTCTCTTATATTTCATGATTCCCTATATGAAAAAATCTCGTTTCTCAGCGCAAATTCTAATCAGTATTAAATTCAAACGAGACAATGAACAAGATTTTATATTGTCATTCGCATTGTTAGAAATAGTAGTCACTTCTCTCTCAAATAACATCCAGCTTTCGCAGAACAAGGCAAGTTGGTCCCTATTGGACTATGCTTGATCATATCTAAGCCTTAATCATGGCTGATACGGTGTTTATAAATAACTTCACTAATCACTCGTCATATCGCGGTTCACTTATCGCGCCCTCAGTACATCGCGGATTGTTCTGGCTAATATATGTAAATTTATATCACGGACTCTTCGGTATATCACTGGATTCTGCTGCCAATACGTATTTATACTTTTTAGATTTGATTTAATTCTGTAATAAGAAAAGCATTTTCACGCCTAAAAAGTAATAAATTAAAATACAGTACAGTACTGCACTGTATAATACATTAATTAGAATATATTAAAAGAAAATACGTAGTACTGTTCTATATTTTAGAGATGAGGAATTCTGTACATTATTTACATTGGACGGATATGTGGCCTTATCTTGTTTGTTGTTACCACAACGTTTCAGCTGATTTACTCTCCAGCCTTCATCAGGTGTCCTGGTAGAATTTTTTAACACAGCCCTGAGTTCTCATTCCTAAGATATTTTTGATATTATTAATATTAATTCGAGGCACTGCCTGGAATTGAACTCGGAATACTTGGGGTTAGTAGACTGCGCTCTTAACCACTACGCTATATGTCCGTGGGCAATTATAGAGTGAATGCTTGAGCTTATAAACCTAATATTTTTGTATTCTTCCTTAATACCGGTCCCCTGTGGGCTGGAGTTAAAATGATAGACAGAGAACACCACTGGAAAATACGAAAACTAAAAGAGACAGCACACATGCTAGGGCACAATAGCCTCCTAAGCAGACCAAGTGCAGATATGAATAGAATATGGTAGAATATGGAATATAACACCAGCGATAGTCGAAGGATTACTGTATATCAGCGACAAAATTTTATATTACTAAGATATTAAAATATTTTATTAGTATCGGCTCACTGACATGAATGACGACAGAAAAGGCATTCTTGGGATTAATTATACTGTAATTAATCCCGATTTATAATTGCTTTTATATATTATTAAGTTATGAACAGCAATGCCATCTCCCATAACCACAAGCAAATTTACCACTACCACAACAACTACCACCACCACCTCAAACACCACCACCACAACTACCACAGCCATCACAACCACCACTACTACTACCACCACCACCACCACCACCATCACCACCTCCACCACTACCTCCACCACCGCCACACATCAATATCTCTTCAATTCGTACCATCACAGAAGTCATCGTCATACTCATCATCGTCGTCATCGTCATTGTATTTTATCGTGATAATGATCACCATTATATCATCATCATCATCACCACCACTGCCACCACCACCGCCACCACGACGACGACGATGATGATGATGATGATGATCATTATCATCATCATTATCATCATATTCATCATTACCATCATCATAATCGACAGAAACTGCAAAAAAAAAAAGGAACCTGTTTACCGCTCGCACTCAAATACGCACATTCAATTCGAAACTACGATGCTGCCATAGTCGTCAAACTATAATATAAACGCACATGAAAATTGCATACGTAAAGATGCTTATAAATATATAAAGAAATGTATACATATGTGTGTATCTGTATGTGCGTGTGTTTTTGCGTATGTGCGTGTGTTGGCGTGTGTGTGTTTGTGCATGTATATGTGTGTTTCGTTAGTGTGTGTGTGAATCGACTATTGCATGTGCGCTGTTTCTGTATAAGAAAGTTAGACAGAACGTCTTCACATCGTGGTAATTTGGTGAGAACGAAAAAGAAGCAACAATGAAAGAAACCACAGCAACCACTGCTGCTGTTGTGCTTGTAGTTTGTAGCGGTGATAGTGGTGGTGGTAGTGCTGCTGCTGCTGCTACGATGTTAGTAGTCGTTCCGCTGGTGTACCTACTACTAGAGCAGATATACTTGTAGATGTTGCTGCTAATGCTCAGCTTAATACACACACACACACACACACACACACACACACACACACACACACTTATGTGTGTGTGTGTGTGTAATGTGAAGAAACAAAAGACCTGGTAATTCAATCCGCAAACATGACTCCGATTAGAGATGGATTTAATGAAAGATAAAAAATATAGACAGTTCTATATTTAAGAGATGAGGAATTATTTACATTATTTACATTTGACGGATATTTGGCCTCATCTTGTTTGTTGTTAACACAACGTTTCGGCTGATATACCCTCCAGCCTTCGTCAGGTGACTTGGGGGAAATTTCGAACCTGGGTTCTCATTCCTAACGATGTTACTATTATTATATTATTATTAC
>NC_068989.1:40450002-40450715 GCF_001194135.2 Octopus bimaculoides | reverse complement strand
ATTGAGGGCGGCGAGCTGGTAGAATCATCAGCACGCCGGGCGAAATGCTTAGTGGTATTTTGTCTCTTTTTACGTTCTGAGTTGAAATTCCGCCGAAGCCGACTCTACCTTTAATCCTTTTGGGGTCGATAAATTAAGTACCAGTTGCGTACTGGGGTCGATCTAATCGACTGACTCTCTCCCGCCAAATTTCAGGCTTCGTGCCTATAGTAGAAAGGATTATTATTATTGTTATTTTGGTTTGGATTATGTTCGGTCTTATTCCTGGTAAGGATTATTTAGATAGCAGGTCACTACCATTAACCTTAGGTATCCGCAAGTTTTCAGCAGCCTTTCAAGTGCTTATAACCCTCCTGATAATCTTTGCTGTCTCTAATAGACAAACTTTCTGTACAAGCTTTGAACATTATATTAAGTCGTCAATTATGAAATTTGTAGCAAGGTATAAGGTATATGGTAAATTTATTACTTCAATGAGATTTTTGGAATTCAGGTTAGACTGCAATAATTTTCTAACTCACCTTGTCTACTCTCTAACAATGATTTGTTTCATTTCTGCGTTTTTATCTCACTTGCTTCCAGTTTACCCAAGTACTTATACCACTATCCTTTCTCAACCAATTATTATTATTATTGTTCAGTAGTTTTATTTTTATAACGTGCTTTCACTTCACTACCGAGCGCAGCTCTGTGTGCCTTGAGTATGTGCTGTG
>NC_068989.1:40444473-40449231 GCF_001194135.2 Octopus bimaculoides | reverse complement strand
TGAGAGAATGAGTACCCCTCCCTCAAGATTTTTACCTTTGTGTCAAACTTTTAAAGAATTATTATTATTATTATTATTATTATTATTATTATTATTATTATTATTATTATTGTTGTTGATGTTGTTGTTGTTGTTTTTGTTATTATTATTAGTATTTTTATTATCATTATTATTATTATTGTTGTTGTTGTTATTAAGGCGGTAAACTGGCAGAATCGTTAACACATCGGGCAAAATGCTTAGCGGGATTTCGTTCGCCTTTACGTTCTGTGTTCAAATAATGCCGATGTCGACTTTGCCTTTCATTCTTTTGGGGTCGATAAATTAAGTACCAGTGACACTTTGGGGTCGATCTAATTGACTGTTACCCTCGCAAATTCTAGGCCTTGTGCCTATTGCAGAAAGGATTATTATAATTATCGTCCTCATCCTCATTATTATTATCATCTACATTATGTCATATTAAATAAATGATGACTAAAATGATTTCAATTATTAATTTCCGTTTCCAGGCAAATATGGAACATGTTTGCATTCCAATATCTGTGAATAATTCAAATTAAAAAAAACTGCGGAGTAATTCATTGAAAGCATGAAAATATATTCTGGGAGAAAAAATCCAAACTATGTTTCTATGCTTATTATCTCAAAGGAGAGGAAGGAGAGGCATTTGGAACGGTGGACCGTTGTAGTGTAATTAGTTGAATCATGAAGAAAATGAGGTAAATTCTCTAGCATAGCTGGTTTTCCTCAAGGAGCTGTTTATATATGGATAACAACCAGAAACATGTCTTTGTCACGCTCACATACACCACCGCACACCCACACACAAACACATTAAAACATTTTAGTGTGAAGGAAAGTGTGTGGGTGTGTATGCATGTATATGTATATATATATATACATATTTATATATATGTATGTATATGTATGTATACATGTATATGTATATCTATCTATCTATCTATATATATATATATATATATATATAACAAATGAAAGACAGATAGAATATACGAGAATTTATTATTAATCACGACAATTGTTTCGACACATCTAGCATCGATTCCTCTTGTGGGACACTCAACAACTAGGAGCATCCGGTGGTGAAGATGTATCTCGTCAAGTGATAAATAAATAAAAACAACTCGTTAAAATGACTATTCCACAATTTAACTTGCTGTTCTGTAGAGAAAAAAAGCAGCCAGACAGAGGAAAAAATCTTCATATATATAGAAGATCAAAAATAAAATTGCAGAAAACAAAGAGAAACGAACACGTAATCTAGCGAGAAAAGTATTGAAAATAACCTTTAACAGATATGGATGTATAAACGCCCTCGTGCAATTGCATGACAAGAGTACACATGCTCATTCAAGCATCAGTAAAAATGTGAGGTTTGGTGCACTCATGATCACAATGTGAGTTAGTTATTTACTTGGTGTTTCGAAGAACGGGGAGATTAAAAGTAAACTGAAGCCACCCATACCTTAAATTAAATTACATTAAGTTAACGGTTACTCAATGTACATTCTCACTGCATTGTGCAAAAGTACATTTATATGCGTGTAGGCATCTCGATAGTCGCTCAGAAATTCTATTAAATATCTTTTCGTTAGTTATATATAAAAGATTATGAGTTATAGATTATGCAACCGTCTAAGGGATAAATGTATCCGTAGGCACTACTGGTGTATTACCTCACTTTGTGCAGGCCTTGCTATAAGGTTAACAGTTATTGGTAATTTAAACGGTAAAACTGTGGTTTAATATATTCTGATCAGGAAAGAAATGGATCAACGGTTAACAATTAGATTTAGGGTTTATCGGAGGAATATAGATAGGAAAAACAGGGAACTGAAATGAGAAAGGAAAAAAAAAGGAAAAAAGTTCGTTAAGTCTCTAGCCTTACATTATTGTGCCCTTTTTGGGGATCCACGTATGTGCACGTTTCTTCAGTTAGATGAATGGAGCAACAAGTGAGGAAAATGACAAATGTAAGCCTAAAGACTTAACGAACTTTTTTCCTTTTTTTCCTTTTTCTTTTCATTTCTCTTTTTCTCTTGTCTATATTCCTCCGATAAACTCTAAGTCATTCTGATGATGTTTGTGAAATAGAACGAGATGAATGCAAATTTACTTCGAAATAACAAACTGAAACAGCTGTAAATGTACTTGAACTACAATTAAACTCTGACCTTTTAATACCAATGATCAATTGTTAATTGTTGCTCTATTTCTTTACTTATCTGAATATATATATAAATATATATATATATATATTTCGTTTTGGAATTTGGTTTGCAAGATACTTTATGCGAGTTCGTGTGTTGAAGCATATTTGTCTGGGGAGAGTCATTCTCTTTTGGTGCCTCACCGGTAAAATTTTACTCCAAAAAGAAGACGCTTGAAATTATACAATCTACGGTGTGTGTTGATTATTAAAAGGTGTGCGCAATCTTCCTCTACCTGTATCTGTAGATAGGCCTCCGAGTGGTCTAACTTCGAGAAAAGTTTTCTTCCATTTAGTATTGAGAACACTTCTTCTGGGTAATGCATAATTGTGTTCGATTAAACAGTCATTGAATCAAGTTGAAAAGACCACACATACTCTTAGTTTATTATTTTTTTCGTTATACAAACCGTCAGAGCTGCCCAGGTTGAATGGTCGACTTTTTCAATTATAGCTAGGTTTTCTAGCTTTTTATTGACATGGTCCAACGCCGCAAACGGCACGTTCCGTTTGAGCCTAAACATAGGTGTTGCCGTTTCTTTTACCACGATCCTCACGTTTGTTTTAGTGCAACAGCTTATTCCTTCCCAAAAATCATTTAAAAACACTTTTTAAACTTTTTTTCTTAGTTGTTCGACTTCATTGGAATTTTTCCCTGAATCGAATACATTTTCCCAGAGAACACTAATCGGGGTATCCCGCACTTAAAGTAACTCTATGTATTCTGAGCCAAATATGTTTAGTGATTCTTTTCAACACAAATTATTATGCTTTTCGTTTCATCTCGAAAAGTTGCATTGCAAATACATTCGCCGATGAATTATAATTTCTTTCCTGTAACATTTGATTTAAATAATTTCAGCTTACCGATTTGTCGCCACGTTTCATCATTTATGATAGTGATGTCACTATTCGTGTCTAATTGCATTTTGACTGAAGTGGTTTTGATTCTCACCTTAATGAATTTTCTGTTCGTTGCACAAACTGTTTTCTCTGACGACGAACTATTTATTTTTTTTCGTTTGGTCCAAATTTTCGTCATCTTAGTTCTGCAGTGCGATTTAATGTGTGCTGTGTTCCCACAACGAAAGCACTTTGCTTTTTTGATGGGACACTCTTTTCTCAGGTGAAGTTAAATACTTCACGCGGACGACGTTGAAAGATGTTTCACGTGGAGAAATTAAAACCTCGACAGAGAAGAGAAAATATTTTTGTTTTATATATTTTATGAAAAATCCGTAAAATTATGGAAAATTTGTTTGAGGGTTTAGTTGACTGACTGTTTGCCTTTACAGTGGTGTGTCATACCACTTTGTCACTGGGAAGGAGAGTACCATTTTCACTACAACATATACATACATACATACATACATACATACATACGTATGTGCGTGTATGTGAATTTATGGATTTTACGCTATCTGCATGTATACATCAGATGAGCGATCCGAATTCGTTCGGAATTTACTCGGATGTACGGTGCGATAAGCTGAAAGAACAGCAACATTTCTCTAACCACCGTTCTCGTTCGACAAGGCAATTCGATCTGTTTGGTTTCGGAGTATTCAATGATTTTTTTTAACGCTTGACGTATTAACAAATTACATGCATTAACTATGGAGAGATTGGTAGATCGGTAATATATATGCACATACGAATGCGAGGCTAATGAAGTATAAGTGTTCCGTGAAAAATTATAACTAGTCTTCAGAATATGAATTATTCTTCAAACTTGTATCGAATGTCCTCATGCACCTCGAAACGTGAAGTTCTTTGGTAATGGCTCTTATCGTTTACCAAGATCTTCATCGATAATGTTTTGAATCCGTTATATGAATTGCGATGACCTTATAGAGTCCGAACGTTTGGATGCTTTTTTTCTCTTTGATACAAATGAAGGATTTCCACCAGAGCCTTCCAATTCCATCCGAACTTTTGCATAATACAATATTTCGAAAGTTGTCAATTTCTAAATGAATTTTTTGCCCGTATGGCAAAACTGACTACATATCTTTTTATTTCTATTGTTAGTATTTTCTCTGCTATGGGGAACTGAAAGAAATAAAAAGATTTTAATTGGTTTGAAGTGAGGGATACGTTTATAATTAATTACATGTCCTCAAATACACTTCGCTCGGTTTGCTGTATGTGTGTAAGTAGCTGTTGGCATCATAGGAATTTTTAGAGAAAAAGTGAAATAAGTCTTTTTTGAAACAGTGGCTCTCGAAATACATAGAGCTGTAAGTAATAGCATGTAAATATTGGTTTGAAAAAGCCTTTCGGTTACATACAGAAATAAATGTCTTCCCGCACGAATATTTATGTATGAAGGGACGCAATAATAGACATATATGGCTTGTGAAAAGAAATGAAATGTTACGCACCCACCCACCCACACACACACACATCCAGATGTACTTCCAGCCACCCTACAACACACATATACATACATACGCATACATATATACACACACATGTGTGTATGTGTGCATATATAGGTATGTATATATATATAGATATATATA
>NC_068989.1:40442124-40444409 GCF_001194135.2 Octopus bimaculoides | reverse complement strand
TAATAATAATAATAATAATAATAATATTAGGGACAAAATCCAAAATTACAGCTAAAAACTCAATTAAAATCAATTTATAAAAAATTAAAATTAAATTGAGCTTTATAGATAAAATATATATAAAATATATAGTTTTATTGGGCTCTTAATTGTTAATTTTTCTATATGTGATAGTGGATTTTCATCGGGGAGCTCTTGAAACTTGGTTATTTTCCCTAAAACTATATATATATATATATATATATATATCTATATATATATGTGTGTGTGTTTATAAATATAGATGCAGTAGATTTAATTGGTCTCTGCAACGAAATAAGAGCCTAATGAATATTATGTTAGTAGGTGTGTTTATAACTGTAAACGGAGGAAATTAACGTTATATACCTACATCCGCATAATAATAATTTTTGTTTCCTTTTTCTTGTTGCTTTTGTCTGAATACCGCACCTAGCCTTAGGGTTATCTCATATATATGTATTAAATTTCCGTACGAGGGTGCGTTTAACTCCATCGTATCAAAGACATTTTTTCTTGTATATAGAAACTTACTAACATATAAGTATGTGTACCTGTTAACTAAACTTCCCTTAGTATTATCTGATTGCTGTGTGGTACTAGTTTTGTTTTGTTATGAAAGAGATTGCCATATATAATATACTAGCTAAGCCAAAGGAACAAATGTACATTAATAACTAACCTCAAAACCGGAACAACATCGGATTATTATATATAATATGAAATGAAATAACCGAGGTGTCCGGCCTTAGGTCTGTGTCGTCGAAACTATTACAATGGAGCACAATCATATAACAGTAAGCGTAAGTCAGTGTGAAAAAGAAAGATATTATCATTGTTTTGGGCATATGTTCTTTATCAAGATGGAGAAGTTCATAACAAAGAAATACAGAAACAATCGTCATTGCAGTGTTTTTACTGATCTCCATGCTCACATAATTTCTGATTATATATTCGTTTTTAATTTGCGTCTACATTAAATATTCAATAGACATTAAATGTTCATATTGACGTATTACGTATAAAACATACATAGACTAACATACACCATCTTCCCAATATATGTATATGTGTGTAGGTGTGTAGTGCATATGTGCGTTGTGTATATAGTATATATAGTATAAAATTAATGTGGGCAGCTGGGTGCAATATAAACCGTATAGGCAAAATTTATATATATATATACACACACACACACAAACATGTATCTATGTATATATATATATATGCATAAGAGCATGTAGATATGTATTTATACATCAGATTTGTGTTTTTATTTATGTGTATCTTATGTATAAATACTTATATGAATATGTATTCCCCGATACGTTTCGTTTTCATATGTATCATGCAGTTAAATGCCTTGCCAGGCAGTTCAGTACAGAAGTGGTATGAAAACAATAAATATCTTCAAAGAATACAGCTAAGCTTAAAGCTATAAAAAGAAAGTAGAAATTTGCGGCCTGTTTGGCACTTTGCCAATATACATTTCATTCTCATTGTATTGCGATCACTATCTTTCTGCTTAAAGTCTTTCACTTTACCTAAATAACTGCACCTCTTTGTGTGAATCTCTTACCATCACTGTGTCTCTATTTCTCTTTTTGTTCACTATATTACTTTATAGAACTAATAAAACTACCGCTACAAGTTTTGTTGTTTTCTTCAATCTTGATATTAATGGTATTACTTGTTATGAAATTTTTCTGCTAAAATTTATTCTCAGTGACCCCATGCTAGAAGTTTACTTAATCATACATTTATTTTACTTAGCTAATAATTAACTTCTGCCAAAGAGTACCTCTCATCAAACCTTGTTATTTATGCTTCATAATTCACAGTCCGAATACATAGACGCATACTCATGGGAAACCAGAATGCTCTCATAATTTAAGTAGTCGTTTACACATCAATCCGACAAAAATAATATTTACTTTATTAAGTCTGCGCGCTTTGGAGGTTAATTTCAGTTATTTACAGATATTATTCTTGCTTATATGATCTCTGACATACAGAAAGGTGGTACGTTTATGCAGTTGTTTCAATTTGATTTCACAATATTTTCCTAAGTAGCCTTAAATTAGTACCTGATTGTATATTTTACAATATGTGTTAACTGAGGCATTGTATAAATTTATGAATAGTCTCCGTTCCTTAAATGAATTAGAAAGACATAGGGAAAGTGAAGAGAAAGAGAGAGAGAGAGAGAGAGAGAGAGAGAGAGAGAGAGAGAGAGAGAGAGAGAGAGAGAGAGAGAGAGAGAGAGA
>NC_068989.1:40439759-40441882 GCF_001194135.2 Octopus bimaculoides | reverse complement strand
GGAGAGAGAGAGGGAGAGAGAAAGAGGGAGAGAAAGAGGGAGAGAGGGAGGGAGAGAGAGGGAGAGAGAGAGAGAGAGAAAGTGAGAGAGAAAGAGAGAAGGAGAGTGGCAGAGTCAGAGAGCGAGAAGGGGTGAATTAACTGAGTGTGATAAAGTGAAAGTGAAAAAGGACGAGAGAAAAATAGAAAGAATTGGCGAGGGAGACTGAGTGCAGAAAAAGTTTGAATTTGATTTATAAGAATGTAAGGAATCAAAATTTATTAACATCTTCAGCTGTCATAACTCATACCTGCATGCCCTCTGTCAGCATGGGTAAAACTATTTCACGTCATATCTACCAAAATCGCCGAGTTCTGACAAATATGTACCCTATCACATCACGCACAAGTCATCTTGTGATATTTAGTGACGGCCATATTTCTATCCTTGACATTGTAAATTCATTTGATCCTGTCTGGAACTAGAACCTAGGATAAATACCCAAACAAAATCCTCCTTTCTGCATTCCTTGACTGAGATACTGGTCCTAGAAATAATACTAATACATGTAGAATATTTACTAATTGTTTGTAGTTAGTTTATGTGCTCACATAAGAAAACCTCTGGCTTCTGTCTTCGATATCACATACCTTAACAGTTCGTTCTCACAAATTTTATCCCCCAAAATAACTCCACATCTTTTCTTGATACCAAAGAAGACACGAAAATATATCCTATGACCAAGATGAGAATAATACTAACAGCAATTGGAAGCTACTGACATTGAAATTGATGATCATGACGTCTGTTAGTATGCTCGAGTGAACTTTAAAACCGGAGTATCCTCCCTTGCTCTGGTTAAGGTGTATGCATGAAACAGGATGATAGGCCTGGCTTTTTAAAGATACACATGGACACTAATACAAAAACGCGCACACACATACAGAGAGAGAGAGAGAGAGAGAGAGAGAGGGAGAGACAGAGAGAGAGAGACTATATAATTCTATAAGTGTGTGTATATAAACAGATACAACTAGCAATAATATACATGTGTGTATATCTACACACACACACACGAATACACACACGCATATCTGTATGAACTATGGAGTTGCATTTCCTCCCCCAAGAAACCAAGTTTAGCCTAACTTTGCGGTAGGCTGTTTGGTACATACTCAGTTGCTCAGATTTTAATAGTTATGAAAGTGAAAGTGTATCTTGGGTAATGGATTTGCACACTCGTTCTCTTTCTCCTGTATTTTTCTTATCACAATCGTGTCCAGAGAGTAACCACAACAGAGCATATTTTTTCTAGTGGTCTCTCGCAACAATATTTAGCCGAATTCTAGCTCCATAGCTGTTTAAATTTTTGAGTTCTACTCATATTCATTTAGACCCATCGGTCTCAATATAGACAAATTTCTCTGCAAGTATTTTAATTTTCCGTATTTTCCAAAACTTTCATTATTTTGACCTGCATCTCTCCACTTTCTTTCACAGAGAAAACATGGCAGCTCCGCTGTCGATGTGCACCAGGGAAGAACCGAGATCAGTAACCCGATTTCTGCGGTCTAAGCTGTAATTCATCGCAGGCTTTTAGTACAATACAGGGACAGACCTCTACCGCAAAGGACAGTATATGAGTGGATTGCGAAGTTTCAAAGTGGCCGGACAAGCGTGAAGAACGACGACCATCGACCTCCATGCTGGTGTGAGGATTCAACAGAATCGTTAGCTGGTTCTGGTAAACCGACAAGTGACCATCGATGAGGTAGCATGTTCTCTGCCAATCAATCATGGTTCTGCACATTAAATCATCAACGATAAGCTTCACTTGCGTAAAGTCTTGCCGAGATGAGTCCAAAGAGAGCTTACCGAAGTGCATAAGAGAAATCGTGTGGAGACCTGTCAAAACGTACTCGACTGGTACAACGATGAAGGCGAAGCTTTAGAGAGAATAGTCACAGGAGATGAGACCTGGGTCCATAACTTTGAGCCAGATTCGAAAAGGCAGATTATGAAGCGGAAACACTCGAAATCACCAGCGAAAAAGAAATCTCTCAGACTAGACGTCTAGTTTCGCGTATTTCCGTACGCTTCCTCATTGAGAGTGTATATATATATATATATATATATATATATAT
>NC_068989.1:40437062-40438265 GCF_001194135.2 Octopus bimaculoides | reverse complement strand
ATATATATATATATATATATATATATATATATATATATATACATAATACACACAGTATATATATGTGCATATATGTACATATGCACAAATGAGTTGGTGTCAAAATTTTGCCGGACTAGTTCTGTAGCGAAACAGCAGATGGCAACACACGGTTGCATGTGTGATGTGAGCTGGCATTCACCTTCATGAGGCAGTGTGCGAGTGACAACGCTGTGTTTACGTCGCAAGTTGGGGAATTTGTGTTTTTGTGATTACATTTACGCTGAATTCTGGGATGTTGTCATGGACAGGAAGTTCGAATAAAGAACCAGTGGGAAATTTTGCTTTAAACTTGTGATATCTGCAACAGACACATTAAGCATGCTTCGTCAAACTTACAACCACGAGGCAATACCTCATAAGCAATGTTTCGAACACAGGCATTTCAAAAGCGGAAGAACGTCTCTTGAAGGCGATGAGCTATCTGGAAGACGTGCCAAGAGCGTGGCCTCCAAAAGCGTGGAGAAATTTATCAGCCTGCGTATGAGGATCGTCGGAAGACAATTAACGACATTGCTGATGTTGGCGGTCTGTCATATAGAGTCGTGCAAACATTCCTAATGTCTAATTTGAACATTCGGCGTGTCTCTGCCAGGTTTGTCCTCCACCTGCCAAGCACTGAGCAGAAATCGCGTCGAAATCTGTCAAAATCTCAGTCAGCATGTTAGGTTTACTAGTAAGACCCTGAGACGAAGAAGCAGTTGTCACAATGGAAGTGCCCTTCATCTCCACGACCTAAGGATGCACAACGGAGTCGCAGCTCAATCAAGAGCACGCTCATCGTTTTATTCAACATCCACGGTATTATGCATCGAGAATTGGTCCCCCAGGGTCAGACCGTGAGTCGAGAGTTCTGCTGTGACTTTTCGAAGCGCCTGAAGGAGGACGTTCGGCTAAGGCGACCGGATCTGTGGAGCGCGAAAAATTAGATTCTTCGCGACACAAATGCACCCTGTCCCCGAGTAGTCCTCACTCGTGAGCTTCTCGCCAAAATCATTTTATCGTTCCCGCACCCATCCTATTCGTCAAACTAAGCATCTACGGACTTCCATCTCTTCTCCAAGATGAAAATACAGCTCAAAGGCCAACGTTTTAACAACTGTCGTTGAGATCCTGAGTACATCACAGAAGGCACTCGACTCGCTTACGGAAAACGACTTCCAT
>NC_068989.1:40430629-40434020 GCF_001194135.2 Octopus bimaculoides | reverse complement strand
TATATATATATATATATATGTATGTATGTATGTATGTATATGTACATACACACAGGTATTTATACACATATGCGTATGTATATGTATATGTATATATGCATACACTCTCATTCTCATATACAGTGTATGCATGGGAGTTTAAGTGTGTGCATGCATGCATGTATGTGGGTGGGTGTGCATTTGTACTTGCGCGCGCGTTTGTGTGTGTGTGTGTGTGTGTGTGTGTGTGTGTGTGTACGCATCTGTGAGTAACACTTTACACGATTTGGCTTTTATTCAGTATCGATAAACCATAAAAATAAATGAGAGAAGTAAATGTCGAAGGTGTATGTTACTTCCACAAATGCAATCAGTTTTGATCTTGACGATGGCAATGTTGGATTTTCTTTGATGTTATGCCAGCTTCCAAAGCCAAACTGAAACAAGAATTTGATTTCCATTTCTCATAGTTTGCAGCTATAATTAATAATGTACAATTATAATAAGCATATCAATATTGATTTATTTCGACTAGACAATTCAATGCATAGAGGCAAACAATTTGCTGTACTCATGCATTTGAAAATGGCTGTAAAAAATATACTTGCACCTCAGTACATTCTCCCTCCCTGTCAGCAAAAACTTCATCAGTTTAGAGATAAAACCCTCATACTAATGCTAAAACTTCCGATGTCATTGTGATCAGGATCATCTCAGGCCTTGTGAATATAACTTGGTAAATGAGAACTATAATTTGGTAAATGTAGAAGCCTTGGGGATGGTCAGAAATTTGAAGTTTCAATAATTCGCCTGTTTGATAAGTTTGAATAAATTCGCTTTAGGAGATAACATATATCTGACGTTTCATGACTAATCCTACGTCTCAGACTGAAATAAATAAATAAATAAACAGCAGATGTGTGGTTCCTCGTGTTTTGGCATGCAAACGTACTTAAAATAGAAGACTTCTCTAATTGTTTTACTTACGTAATCCACCGCAAGTTTTTCAGAATTTGTTTAGTGTTTGATTAAATGATTTGATTATTGGTTTTACACTACAGCCGTGATCTTCTCTAAGCTCTCAGATCATTTTTCATCAAGCACAGCGAAGCATTACAGAAGTTTTAACGCAGCTATTTGGCCTGCCAGAAATAGCAATTAAATCTTCCATAAATTCAATATATTGTCCTGGAATTAGATGAATACTCTAGACAACTCAACTTCGCATTTAGGCAAAGTTAGTAAATATCGTTGTCGTATTTGTTATTGGCTCATTATCAGTCCTGATAATGTAGACCGCTGGTCAAATATATTTCATCCGTGATCAGCCAATTTTTGTTCTTTTTTGTAACCGGGATTACATTGACTATTCAATATGAAGAATTTTCTTATTGATTCTGGACGTATGAGAATCCAGGCTGAAGCTTCCTCGTTGACTCGAGTTAATACTAGTAGATAAAGAGGAGGTCGTAACATAAACAGATCGCAGATGTTTCAGACCGTTAATTATGTGTGTACCTCATTCTACACTTCTCACTTGCTTTCTTTCTCTCTCTGTGTCTCTTTTTCTGTCTGTCTTCATCTCTCTCTCTAGTGTAATTCATGCACTACAAATAACCATGATATCTGGGACAATAAAAATTTCCCACAACTTCTTGTGGTTTGAAGAATGATGAGCACTCTAAGATGTTTTATTTCAAAACTTTCCTATCAAGAAGGTGACCGTTGAAAATTAATTCTAAATTAAAAAGAGGAAAAGAAAACATACACACACGGATGCGTATATACGTATCCAATTATGTATGCACGTAAGTACTTATGTATTTATAGTCCAGCGGGGTAGGCTTGTCTGAGGATACGCAGAGGTCAAAATACTACGATGCCCCAAACTCCCCTTACATCGGCAAATTTCATGTGCTATGAATACCCATAGTCTAAAGTGAGGAGGTATTCTCTTATGACAAATAACAACAGCAATCAGGACTTCATGCTCGAAACTACCAGAATATGCGCATCCAGTAAATTATTAAAGATAAGTATTTATATGGATGTATGTATACACACCACCAAAATACAGATATCCCCATAAATATAATATATATGCACACACATCATATGTCTAAATGAATTAGCAGCTTGAATAGACCAAAAACTCGATTTGTTGAATGTATTAATGGCAAATTTCTAAAATGGAAATTTTAATTATGAAAGGACGTGGGAGAAGAAAAAAAGGTGAAGTTCTTTGTTAATGTTAATTTAAAATTAAGGTATGCAATAAATAAATATATTTTGTCGTTGATTCAGCACGGAATATGCCTTCACACGTACATGCAAAACACGCGCGCGCGCGTAACTGTGTGTTTGTATGTATATATGTTCAGGTATGTATGTATTATGTATATATATATATATACATGCATGTGTGTATAAGTATGTGTGTGTGTGTGTGTGTGTGTGTTGACATACGTATGTCGCATATTTAGTAACATTCACACATGTATCTACATGCACGTACACATATATAGACATATATTACAATATATATACATACCTTATACATACATACATGGCTACATATACTTATGTGCTAACGTACATATTTTATCAAAACAATAACAGAAAACACGAATGGAGAGATACCTGAATAAGTACCCAACGATTTTGTTTAAACAATTTTACCGAATGCCCTCATCTTTAATTTACCGTCTCAGATATTCCACTTGGCAAGTATTCATAAATATTTTATATACCAAAATACTTAGTATTATTTAGGCAGTAACAGATGATTGCAAGTAGATATTAATGTTTTTGAATGTGCGCTTGCGTGTGAGTATCTAAGTTCTTGTGAGTATGTGTAGAGGGTTGTTTGTGTGGGTGTATATGTGAATCTAGAAGGAATAGTTCGGTAGTAACTTTGCAAACTGTCAAACTCTTTCTTGTGAAAGCAATTTTGATTTTGCATATGAAACATTAATGACTTTCAAATAAATCAATGATTTCATATTGTGAATCTATCGACAAATGAATAGTACAAAATTTATCTGTCTGTCTGTCTGTCTGTCTATCTGAGTGTCTGTCTGCCTGTCTGTCTGTCTGTTTGTCTGTCTGTCTGTCTGTCTGCATGTCTGTCTATCTATCTATTTATCAAAATCTATCTATCTATCTATCTATCTATCTATCTATCTATCTATCTATCTATCTATTTATCTATCAACCTGTCAGCGTCTCTGTCTGTTTACTTATCCAACTACATCATTCATAATATATATGCGTTTGTGTATGTGTGTATTTACATGTACATGCATGTATATGTGCATAGCGCAAATTTGTATATGCATGAATATATGTATATAGGTATGTATGTTTGTGTGTATATATACATCAATACTGAGAGAGAGAGAGAGAGAGAGAG
>NC_068989.1:40421309-40430619 GCF_001194135.2 Octopus bimaculoides | reverse complement strand
GAGAGAGAGAGAGAGAGAGAGAGAGAGAGAGAGAGAGAGAAAGTGTGAGAAAGAGAAAGAGAGTGGTACATACATGCACATATATACACATCACTTTATCTTCTGAAGCAATTAGTTTTGTGAAGTATTGAACTAGTTGAATCAGTACTAGACTCAGGCGTAGGTTAAAAGGAAGTCAGATATTCTTGGTGAGGTGTCTTTTATTTGACATTACATTGCTTACAGAAACAATATATGGACAACATGAGATAACATCCAAGATGAACGACCACCAGGAGGAAAAGAAAAGAATCAACAACATCATCTGGATTAACGACATAATACAATATCCATTTGACTGTACGCTGTTGAGAGAGGTGGGTAATTACGGCTTCTGGAAAGACGTATTCACTAGTGATGGAAAATAACACATGTTGTGAACACTGGAATTGACAAATCAAAGGCTGTATTAGACCGCATGGGTCATATCAGAGCAGCAAGAAAGTAATAACGTAGAAGTAAAGGTATACGTAGACATAGTGCAAAATTTCTGCTCAAGATTGTGGAAGCAAGAGAAAAATATCGACTCTATATAGGGCTCGGTTTCTTCTTTAATAAAAAGGATAGGAAATGAAACTTGCACAAACTTCTTTTAAAACTAAGCATTTTATCGACCTGTTTTATTTTGATTTCCAGCCATAGATGTACATTTTCATATCTTTACATAGGCACACACACACACATACATATGCATAAGCAGGTATGTGTAGTCATACATACATACGTACATACGCACACATATATGTAATAAATACTACGTTTCCCCTACCTCACGTCATGGATGCTTCTCTCTTCTTCCTCCTTCTCTTCCTTCCTCTTTCTGTCTCACTCTTCGCGTTATCCTCTTTTTCTCTCTCCATTTTCTTTCTCTTCTCTTTCCCTTCAACTAATCGCGTGAAAGCGTTACCATTATATTCCCTCTATCTCACGTCATGGACGCTTCTCCCTCCCTCCTTTTCTCTCTCCCTCTTGTATTTCTCTGTCTGTTTCTCTAACCAGGCGAAGAGTTACCGACGGGCTAAGTAACGCAGTGACAAGCAGAAGTATCACAAGACTAGTTGACCCCGTGCCGTCAAAAATGACGGCTAATTGTAGTATTTTATACATAAGTAAGATACAAAACCTAGTTTATCAGCACCTAACATCCCTTGAACGTTTGCTTCCTTCAAAAGAATTTTGAAGTTTTTCTTCCTTCTTATGCGACTTAAGGCCCCATAAAGCTGGCCGTGTCTAAATGCGGGAGCTGACAAGTAAATTCCAACATTTTCGAAGCGACGTTTATTTTTAATTGCACTCTGCATTACCGAAACGAACCTTAACTCATACGACATAAAACCACAAAAAGCAGTCCGTGACTTATAGCTGATACTGTAAAAACTTCCTATTCAAAATTTATTATATACTTTTCAACTGCAATCGTTTTATATTCTTGATACACTCATTACTTTATATACACACACACACACACACACACACACACACACACACACATATATATATATATATATATAAGGATTCAGCGGAGCAAAAACAGGCGGGCGAGACCAGTGAAAATTGTACATACCTCCGCTGAATCCTTATTTGAGAATTTTTTAAGTGATCTTCTTCTTCTTCTAGCATATTGACAGACCGGTTACTGGTCAATCTTATATACACAAGAACTATAATCTTTTTAGGATCTCGAAAAAGGATTTTTCCTGAACCTTCTGATTCTTTTAATGTGCTAGTTTCCTGTTATTAAATTGATATTAATTAATATCGAATTTTTACCATATTATGTTAATTATATATATATATATATATATATATATATGTAAAGAGAGAGAGAGAGAGAGATCTGAGTAGATGTGTGTGATTGTAATAGTTATTTGTAACACAACAACAGCACAACAGATAAACCATGGATGGTAATTCAAGTTGATACACTTCTCAATGTAATCTAGTGATTGTATTTTGAGATGTGACATTGATCATCGGTAATTACTGAAAGAACTCTGGTTAGTTTATAAATAGTTACTGAAAGAATGCTGGGTAAAAATTTCTTAATATAAATAATTTAAGGACATGTATAAGCTGTTAAATTATTTATAACATGCCTTTCAACTGCAGTCGTTTTATATTCTTGATACACACTCAGGCAATAATTATTTCCTCCAATGAGTTAGAATATGTATATTTTTGCGTAGGTGTGTGTGACTGTAATAATTATTTTTAACAAAACAGACAAAATATGGATGGTAAACAAATTAATACACTCACTCTTTTACTCTTTTACTTGTTTCAGTCATTTGACTGCGGCCATGCTGGAGCACCGCCTTTTAGTCGAGTAAATCAACCCCGACTTATTCTTTGTAAGCCTAGTACTTATTCTATCAGTCTCTTTTGCTGAACCGCTAGGCTACGGGGACGTAAAATCACCAGCATCGATTGTCAAGCGATGTTAGGGGGACAAACACAGACACACAAACATATACACACACATACACACACACACATATATATATATATATATATATATATATATATATATGTGTGTGTGTGTGTGTGTATACATATATACGGCGGGTTTCTTTCAGTTTCCGTCTACTAAATCCACTCACAAGGCTTTGGTCGGCCCGAGGCCATAGTAGAAGACACTTGCTCGAGGTGCCACGCAATGGGATTGAACCAAGAACCATGTGGTTGATAAGCAAGCTACTTACCACACAGCCACTCCTGCGCACTTGTCAATATTATCTCGTGATTGTCTTTTGAGATGCGACATCGATCAACGTTTGCTACTGAAAGAACGCTGATTTACACATACGACATTCACATACTTCTCTTGTGCGCGCACACACACATACACGCATATACTCACACAGATTTGAAACGCTGTTTGATTTTTCTTGCCAGCGTTGAATGTTCACCATCCCACTTCCGTTGCATACATACACACATCCAAACATCCACATACCTCCCTTTGACACAAACACACATATACTTACACAGAACTGAAACGCTGTTTGATTGTTTTTCACCGTAGAATTTCCATCATCTCACTAACAAGTTTGCCATCACCCTTTCCTTTCTTATTCATTTACCACCCCTTCCTTTCTCATTGACATGCTGGGACGCGCTGGTTCACATATAGAAACATTCACACACTTCCCTTGTGCAATCACACACATACACACATATACTCACACAGAGTTGAAACGCTGTTTGACCTTTCTTTTCAGCGTTGAATGTTCAACATCCCACTCCCATTGCACGCTCACGCACAGTGTTTTTTCTTTTCATATTTACGAAATGTAGAGACAAGTTTATACCAGTTTGTCAGTTATGTTATTTTAATTATTGACTGATTTAAATTTCTCTTAGAGAAATCATTTTTGCCTTCACTTTATCTGTAGAAATTCACACATATGTATGTTGGAATTTATCTATGCATATATGTTCATATATATGTATGTGTGCATTTATACGTATGCGTATATGAATGTGTGTGTGTGTTTATGTGTGTATGCATATATATTTGTGCATGTAAGTATTTATGCCTATGTATATGTATTGGTTCTGCATGAATATATGTATATCTATGTGTGTGTGTGTATGTATGTATGTATGTATGGATGTATGTATGTATGTATGCATGCATACATGTATGTATGCTTCATGCTACATCAAATGCTGAATTTACTCCGTGTTTCAGCCTTAACCGAGTTGCTGTATTCTTTCAGCAGACCAACGAAAGACTAAACTCAGAGTAGAGACTTTCAAGCTTTCGTGTAATAAATAAATCTATTCTCTACACTCAACATATTCATTGCTATATTAGATAATTCTTGCGCTACATGAAATATATATTTTTTATAACTATCACAGCTCTTACGCTAATATATGTACATATGTATATGTGTACATATGTATCTGTGCCTATTTCTATATGTCTATGTAAGTATATCATTATATGTGTCTGTGTGCGCTTATGCACTTGCTGAGGTAGTGCCGGAAATCTAAAGTTTATTTGAATATTATTTGCAAAATCTAAACACTATTTAAAGGCCGGCGCTTAGCACTATTTCTGAACCTGCTACTACTTTATTAATAATTGACGTCTAAACTAAGGCAGCAGACTGTTGTTTAAAGTTGATGATTTCTATATAAGCTGCTCCCTGATCGAAAGAATATTAGTCGATACTATCCCGTTTATTTCTGTATAGAATGTACTTAGTGCAATGTTTATACTATAAATGACTTGAAACGGCATCCAATAGTGGAGTCTTTGTGCGGGGATTCGAGGTTTTGACAAGTGAGGAACCGCATCTTAGCCGCTATTGTTCCCAGGTCTAATCTGCGCCGGAGTAATAACCCCTGACAGGATTCCAGCTATGGGTTACTTAGTGAGTTAGTTGTGCAGATGAAGCTCGTTAGTGTGATGGGGAAATACGCCAAAGAGAAGAAAAACATTGATTGTAAACCTCTGTTGCTTGCGGCCATACACAGATGGGGGAAGCTGCGGTAGTAAATACTAAGGAAAAATCGGGAGTTGGAGCACCTGAATAGGTTCGACGTTGTCTACAACCCGGTTTTGGCAACTTCTATGAGGATGTTGGCGCCAAATAGTAACTACCGTGCTGTTGCTTCTCAAGTGTCTGAGACGTGGAGAGGAAGGACACTTTTACAGGCAACAACCGGTACTCCATACTATACCATCCAGGGTTGGATCCTATAGTTCGCCGTATGATGGAGAGGCTGGTGAATGCAGTGAAAGAAAGGCTAATCCACAGAACAAACCTATTCAAACAGGAGTATCGTCCACCCAAACAAAACCTTGTGGATAAATAATATTCAGAAAAAATAGAAAATAAGAGAAAGGTTCTGTCAATCCTTAATGAAACTATTAGACAATCAACATTACTATGCAACAAGAAGAGAAGGAAAATTCTACGTAAATACAAAATCACAGAACAAAATATACCTGAGGTAAAAGAACAGCTAGAGCAAGGGATCCTCACCAAAGCACAAAGAATCCGCCGATTTGAGAAACGCCAACGTTCCTTTGAACAAAACAAACAGTTCAATTCTAACACATAATTTTCTTATGGTTTCTTAAACATTCACTAGAACAAAACTGTACAAATCCAAATATATGGTACTCTGGGCATAACACCTACTTCTAACTTGTTGTCTCTTGAGGTCTTTGGGTGAGACTTGGATCCAACTTGTACAAATGCAAAGCAAAAGTCAAACATAAAATAATAATCATAATAATAATGACAGTACAGAAATGTGGTAGGGATATCGGTATGGAATTTGGGATCACCAAATGCTCAGTACATAATATGAAAAGTGGAAGAAAGCAGTCGACAGAGGATTGCGGTTACTATCAGGAGAGGCTATGAGTGAACCCGACGGTAGCGGGTATAAATATATAGGGATTTTGGAGCTAGATGACATTCTACACAGAGAAATGAAAGTCAAGGAGAGCGAGGCGTATCAAAAAGAGTGGGAAGATGTTGTTGAAATCCAGCCTGAATGCTAAAACTTTGAATACCGCAAAGAATATCTGGGCAGTTATGGTGGTCAAATATAGTGGGTCCAACCTGAAATGGACTAAGGAGGAAATATCAACACGGAATAGAAGGACGAGACGGTTGATGATGTTGCATGGAGCGCCACACCCGAAAGTAAACGTAAACAGTTTGTAAGATTGTATATGAACAAAAAGAATGGTGGCGGTGAACTAATTAGTATAGACCATTGTATAAGGAGAGAAAGGAGAACGCTTGCCGAGTATTTGATAAATAGTGATGAAGACCTGCTGCAATATACCGCGAAAATATGGGTGTAAATGCAGATGAAATGATAGGCAAGGAAGAGTTTAACCAAAGAGCTGAGGAGAAGAGAAAAGACCTTCTTGAAATGAGAATGCATGGATAGTTTGAAAGGAATTTCACAAGACGTTAAGGATAATACAGCATCGTTGGTTATATGTTTATCGTGTATATCTTTTTAAGGACATTTCTTATTTAATATAGGTATATTCTCGAATGATATATGGTATTTTACTTGCGATAATTTTAGGAGGCGTAGACCAAGTAAATATCATCAAAGGTGATCCAATCTTGTGTGTGCCTGAAGGATATAGCAGTCCTAATTATCACGCTAAATCTGCCTGACAGCCTCAATATGCTAAAGTTAGACCTGCATTATTATAACTAGTTAGGACACCCCTCACGTTTGTGTGTATGTATGTGTTTGCGTGTACATATATATACATTTATATGAATTTATATATATATCTATACATATATATATATAAATGAATGTATACACGCACATACGCACCTCCACACATATATGTATTTATGTAAGCATATATGCTCATATATCTAAGTGTATAAATATACGCATATATATAATTCCATACATAATATCATTGGTATGTGTCGCAAGAAAGAAAGAGTGAATGCTTCAGGGAATAGTAGTGTAAGGAAAAGAAATGTTGCGAAAATATAATGAAAATGGTGTAAAATTCATATCTGAAATCTTTAGTAGCCAATATTTTCAAGATAACGATATTCCCATTGTTGACTTAAGATATACTTATCGTAACCGCTCACTATATTATCGTTAGAGCGTTATTTAAATGGGGTTATTTACACCTAATTTCACAACACTTTGTGGTCAATATTACTTTTCATACTAACAGGCTCAATAAAATTAACAGTTGAGGACCTGTTAGATATAATCAATCATATCTATTCCCAAATTTGAGATTTGCTTTTCCTAATTTACAAACCAATAAACATTGATATATTATATTCCTATGTTGTCGTTATTTATTCTGTGCAACAAAGCTGACGTGAAGATGTGTATGTGATTTCTTAACTTTTTAGAAATAATAACTGAATCTCCTTCATATTTCACTGTATTGTCTTAAAAAGAAAGTAGTTTTAGCGTAGTTCAGATTGCACTTAATCTGACAGAGAATGATGTGTTCAGCCCACTTTCAATCAGGTCTTTCTCGGTGTTATATCCTTATAGGGATGTAAACTATCGGCCTAAATATTTTTCAAAAGATATTCTTGTTGAATGAAAAATAATTTATTTATAAGACATTTAGACAATACATTCTTCCTTTCATTCTACTATTTCAAAGAAAAATGTACAGTTCGCAGGATGTCTCCTCTTGCGCTTTAGATTCGTAACGGCTTAGTCGAAGGAAGACCTGAAGCATCCATAACCTTCTCAAGTGTCTTCAATAATGCTGGTAGGAAACAAGATATCACAACTCCGAAATTTCCGAAGTAGAGAGCAGTAATATAACAATAATAATCTAATAATAATAAGTTATTGTTAGAGTGCAGATCTCACCTGAATGCTTGGAAAAATAAGGACTGCACTAAAGAATAATAGAATTAGATTTTGGCGTTAAACTAAAGGACGGATTTAGACCACCACTCAAAAATGGGTTCTGTCGATGCATAGTGTTTGTAATACCAACTAATGAAAGCTATGAAAATCTGTACCACTCTGGTGAGGTTTAGTTGAAATCGAAATACATTTTGAGAGTTTGAATTAGTTTGAATTAGTTCGGTTTGATTCAAAACCCGCCAAGATCGATTCTTTTAGATCATTGGGTTTCTGTATTCCCTTTCTCAATTTTAGTCCGAATTTTCAAGCTAGAAAGTGGTTATTTTCGTTCTTAAAGGGTTTTGTACTGTTTTTTTTTTGTTTTTTTAAAATCAAATTTCATTCTCAAAGCTTGAATGAATTCCAAGATAAGGTAACAGGTATTTGTCCCAAGTGATGCTCCGTATGGCCTAACCTCGAATAAAGTGGTTGAAAAGTGAATTTTCCCACCGAAGCAGCCAATAAAAATTTGGGCAAAAACTAAAGGGTCTCCTCACTTAATGAAATGAAGCCAATAAACACCTATGATTTACTGAATTCTTTGGCGAGCGGATCATAACAGGGAGGATGTACCAATCACCGACTGAAATGATTCCATTTTACTGATGGAAAACGTATTTGTGTATAAGCCATAAATCTCTCCGTTCAGTGTTAAAAGCCTGTTGATTAATTAGAAGAGCAGTATGGGAAGAATATGCTGCTGTATAATGTTGAATAATAGCACGGGGACAATGAAAAACAGCCAGCTTTTGAATTCTAATTCCGTGTTCGATTCTCAATTGATGAAGACAATCTTTCGTTAAACTGCAAATGAAAACAAGAATATCATAACTTCATTATTCATTATTCATTGTTCTTTTTTATCAAATATTTAGTGCTTTGGTAACATACCAAGAGACACAATTACACGCTGCATTATTTTGCAAAGAACGATTTGTTTCTTACAGAATTTTGCTAAATAACACCTGATTTTTGTAACATCAATTTAAAGTTCATGTTAACCATAAATCTCAAAATTTGACAACTACATTTCATGTCTATTGAATAAGTTATTCCTTCGACAGAATAACTATTTGTGGTAAAATCAACCAGTAAAATTACTTTGGCAAACTTCGTTCTGTATCTGGCAATACTATCAGATTTTATTACAAGGGAAAATTCCATAAATTTTCCTAAATATATATTTGTTTGGAAGTTTCACACTGGAGAAAGATTATTTTTGTTTTTAATGACTTATTGATTTCCTTTCCAAATTCCGAAGCAATTCTATTTTGTTCTCGCATTTAATGGTTCATCGAAATAGGCTCATGTATGCTATAATCATTAGAATATAAGACAATTTGCCTCATAATTTTTACTTACGGCCCTCTTTTTTACTTCCTTATTGCTGAGATCGATTTTATTTCGCAGTCTTCGGGGTAGATACAATAAGCATCAGAGCAACGGTACGATGGCTCCAAAATACATGCTTTTGTATTAGCTCCTGTTAGAAAAAAACATTCCCTTTCAGCATTCTGTGGTTTGTAAAATCATTGCCAGTTACGAACAGTGATTGCAAAACGAGATGCATTTAATCCGGTTTGGAAGCTGAAGAAGAGAAAATTCTGTAAGCATAAACTTTCACTCACACACACACACACACACACACACACACACTTTCTTTCTCTCCTCAAATATATATATATATATATAACGTGAGAGAGTTAGGGGTTAGGGATACAACCCACTAAGGGATAGTATCTATCCAGTATACTGCTGGGAGGGTACCCAATTATTGCTACGCTAGTGCTATACTAGGTGCAATCAATGGGAGCGGGTAAAAGTGGAGGTTTTACCCAAAATTTGTGTAATAATTAGAAAATGGAGGATA
>NC_068989.1:40418902-40421178 GCF_001194135.2 Octopus bimaculoides | reverse complement strand
TATACAAACACCCCCCCCGCACCCTCACCACATGTATATATCAAGTGTGACTGTGTGATAAAAAGCTTGCTTCCCAATCACATGATTCTAGGTTTAGTCTTACTGCGTGGCACCTCGGGCAAGTGTGTTCTACTATAATCTCTAGCCGACCAAAGACTTGTAAGCGAATTTGGTGGACAAAAACTGAAAGAAGCCCGCCGTATATATGGATATGTATATATCTATGTGTGTGTGTTTGTGTCTGCGCTCCCCTCCGCGTGACAACCGATGTTGGTGTGGTTACGTCCTCGTCACTTAGCGGTATCATGTGTTAGTAGGATACTACGGATGTGTAGATATATAAGTACTAAAACAATTTCAACCGTCGGTCTAAGTCAGTAAGTAGGCTCGATACGTGTTGTTGTTCACACACACACACAGACACACATATATATATATATATACTTAATCATATCAAAGGGAAATGGAAATTAATAAAAATGTTCACCTCCAAATGGCCTAGCGTATAAAAGTTTAGTCCAAAGACTATAAATTACTCATAAGGTACAGTGTATATTTAGATACATAAGAGGAATCCACTCACGGAATTCTAGAAAGAACTGCTAGGTTCTAGAACCACAAAATTAGGGACAAAATCTCGAAAGGAACGAAATGAAATTTTGTCCCTAATTTTGTGGATAAGAGGAATGGATTCCTCTTATATATTTAAATATAAATATATGGAGACGAAAGCGGAAAAGTTGAAAGAAGGAAAAAAATCACCAACAACACGCGTTTAGTTACATATACACAGACCTGCAGGAAGTAAATAGACATCTTTAATTTGCAAAATCTTTTATTTAATACGCAAAGCGAACAACTGAAATGTAATCGATAGGTAAGACTACATACTTTAGTATTTAGTTGACATTCCTTTTGCAGTATTTAATTCAGAACCTCTTTTTGGCATTGATCTGATGAGGTTTGTGATTGTCTCTTGTAGAATTTCTGCCAACTTTTCACGCAACAATCAAAGCAATTCATCTTTAGATTTAGATTTCTGTCGAATTTTTCGTATAGGTCTATTCTTGAAAGATTTTCAATTGGGTACATGTCTAGAGATTGGCTCAGAAAAGGAAGCTTTTTAATCCCATTTTTATTAGCCATTGTTGATTCATTTTCGCTGTGTGGCATGGAGCCCCATCTTCCATGAATAAAAACTCATTTTTCGTTATGTTATCGTGTGAATACATCGGAAGTAGTCCTTGCTTAAGTATTTCAATGTATTTTTCAGAGTTTATGGTTCCAAAACATTCGATCAGCTCAGAACGACCATTGCTGGTGACAGCTCCCCATACCGTTAGAGAGATACCGCCATGTTTCACAGTTGGTTGGAGTCGTTTGCCTGACTAGAACTTATTATTACTTCCACCTCTTAGACTATTTTGAATGGGAAATTTGTTAACTTTGGTTTCTATTAGATAAAGATAAACTATTTATTGCTGTTCCTAAATTTTCTACAGCCACCTTCACATTCTAAGACTACCAATAGGATCGATCAGGTACCGGACAAGGATTCTGGATGATTTTTCCGTTTTTTTTTTACTGAATTTTTCAGAGCGGTCGGTTTCATTTGTAGTATTCTCGTTTGTGAGAGCAGTCGAGTTTATTTCAGATATTCTCGTTTTTAAAATCATCTCCGACTAATCGTTGAGAGGACGTTGGTGTTGCCTTGGTGGAGGTTTGCGCTCTCTGAGTGCTCCTATTATTACTATTATGTTTTCTTTCTTCTTTCTTCAAATTTTCTCCTATTTCTTGCCGAGTGTTTTCCGTACACCTAGGGCAGAGAAGCTCATTCTATGCGTTCCCAATTTACACACGCAAATTCACAGCTAAAATATGTACTTTAAAAAAAATTGATAAATAAATGAATTCATGAATGGATGTTGCATTCATAGCGATAATGCTCTTCTCACTACATGAGCCGTTCCAGTTAACACGATTTTTTGCACTTCCTGTAGGGATGGTAAGCCTGGTATCATTTTCAAATAGGTTTCAGTAACTTTTTTTTTATCATTCCTAGAGATCCTACAATCACTGGTACGGTAGTCGCCTTGAGGTGCCACATTTTTTCAATTTCTAATAGCAAGTCTTTATATTTACTGATCTTGTCAAATTCTTTCGCCGCTATATTATGATCACAGGGAATATTCATGTCAATTAATAAACACATCTTCTTTGTCTGATCTTTTATAATAATATCCGGTTTATTAGCTTTTATAGTCTTGTCGGTATGT
>NC_068989.1:40412648-40415418 GCF_001194135.2 Octopus bimaculoides | reverse complement strand
GCGCGCTTCCATTATAACCATTGGACAAGCAATTTGGTGTACTGTTTTAATTTTTTTTTTAATTTAAGTTAAATTATAAAATTTTCATTTTTTTAAAATTCTATTTTACAAATCTTTTTTATATATTTTTTTACCCACTAATCTTCATACAGGGGCCGCGTTTATCATCATTAGCAGCAGCAGCACCACCACTACCACCAGTAGTTGTAGTAGCAGCAGCAACATCACTATCAGCAGCAGCAGCGGTAGTGGTAATAGTAGTAGTAGTGGTAACAGCAAATCAGCAGTACCAGTAGCAGCAGCAGCTGTAGTAGTGGTAGCAGTAGTGACAGCAGCAGCAGTGGTAGCAGCAGCAGCGCAGTAGTGGTAGCAGCAGCAGTAGTAGTAGTAGTAGCAGTAATAGCAGTAGCAGTAGTAGTAGTAGTAGTTGTAGTAGTAGTAGTAAGTGAGGCTCATGTATTTTTTTTTTTTTAGTGAGATGTACGGGGTCGCTCAAAAAGAGTTCAAATGTTTAGTACTACTAGCAACGAGCAATAGCAACAGTGACCTTGACCTTAAGAAAAATTAAGGAAGGGCCGACTTACTCTGTTCTGTATTATTTGTGAATAGAGAAGTTGTGTTCGACCAGAGAGAATTTATTATTATTCCACGTGCATTTCTGTTATTGCATATTTCAGCTAGTCAGGGAGAAAACAAAGGTAATATGGTAGAAATTAAAGTTGACTTTTCTAGAGATGTTCTTTTGTATGTCCAGTTAGAGAAAACAGTTGTGTTTTTGCAATAAAAAAAGATGCTTACATTTCTGAATACTCGAGGAGAAAGGAAAGAAAAGAAAAGAGTCAAATTTTCACAAAGTTTTAAGATTCACTGAAGATGGTCTTTTGTATGTCCACACAGAGAAAACTAATGTTTTTAGAATTTAAAAAAAAAAAAAATGTATGTTTACTTTTTCGGATACTGAAGGAGAGACGAAAGGATGAGTATTCACAACAGTTGTGGATATCAAAGTTTGTGTGTTTGAAAACTGTAGATAGGTAAATTTCTTAACTTATTTTGAAGGGAATTTTAAATACTCACAGGATATTGTATATATTCCAGTCTTTCAGAGTTATTCTATTTTTTTGTTCGCCGTTGTCCAGCTGGGTCATAGTGTTTCTATGGCTTTCCGCTTCTTGTTGTTGTTGCTGTTAAGGCGGCGAGCTAACAGAACAGTTAGCACGCCGGGCCAATGCTTCACGGCATTTCGTCCGTCCTTACGTTCTGAGTTCCAATTCCGCCGAGGTCGACTTTGCGTTTCATCCTTTTGTGGTCGATGAAATAAGTACCAGTGAAACAATAGGGCCGATGTCATCAACTTGTCTCCACTCCCAAAATTTCAGTCCTTGTGCCTATAGTAGAGAGAATTATTCGTATTATTACCTCCACCTTAGAAAAGGCGGAGATATTGTTTTTCAGTCGTGTTTGTTTATTTGTTTGACAGTGGACCAGATTTCTCAAGAACTGCTGGATGAATTCGAATGAAACTTTCTAAGTTGTTTGGCCTCGTGCCTGGAACAAACTGAGTAGATTTTGAGATCGATCCGGTACCTGACAAAGATTCTGGATTGTGTGTTATATTTACTTTACATGAAGTATTACGATCTACGTTCATTTTGAAGTCTTTCTCTAATTATCTCACTTGAAAGCACGCTCATGTTTTCCACGTAAGTTATGGCGGCGTTCCTGTTTCGAAAGTTTTGTTTACGTTTCTCTATTATTAGTTTTCCTCGCGTCTCTACCTTAGTAGAAACTGATGGATAAAAAAATCAGACTACATAAGCAAACGGCAGCAAAACCGTTCAGAAATTAAATAACACAAGCATATATACAGTAACAATAATAAAGTTAATTTATCCACGACAATTTTTAGTTTTACCTATTTTGAATATATCGCTCCTGTTTAAAACCTCTTACCTACTTGATAATTACATTTCTAGCTATGCCTTGAAGGAAGCTTTACTTCTTGGACTCACATTTTTGTGCGCAACGATGTGGTTAAACAACCGTTAACAGCACCGTATGCAGGTCTTTTCCCTTTTCTTTCACGCATGGATAGATTTTTCACTATAGACCTTAATAGTCGTAAAGACACTATACTAAAAAAGCCTTCATAGAGAAAACTGTCCCTGTTCCCACTGCAGACGACACACACAGCGTTACAAATACGGTCCGAAGACTCATCACATTCTATGACTACCATTGGGATTGATCAGGTACCGGACGAGATTTTGGATTACTTTTTCGGTCTTCTTTATTTAATTTTTGAGAGCGGTCGGGTTCAATTTAGTATTCTCGTTTGTGGGAGCAATCGAGTTAATTTCAGATATTCTCCTTTTAAAAATCATCGGTTAATCGCTGAGAGGACTTTGGTGTTGCTTTGGCGGAGATTTGCGCTCTGTGGGTGCTCTTATTATTGTTATTATTATTATTATTATTATTATTATTATTATTATTATTATTACAGCTAGCCACCTACACTTTTCTCTGCAAAATAGGGTTAGTTTATTCTGTTCAGGCTATATTATTAGCATTATTCTGCGATTGAGAATTTAAAATCACTTCTTTAACTTTCTAAGACATCTCACCGCTTCTAAAAGCAAACTTCGTTTGTTTATTTACGTTTGTCGTAATTTGAATTTATCATTATTATTATTATTATTATTATTATTATTATTATTATTATTATTATTATTATTATTATTAGTAGTAGTAGTAGTAGTAGTAGTAGTAG
>NC_068989.1:40406912-40412638 GCF_001194135.2 Octopus bimaculoides | reverse complement strand
GTAGTTATGACCCAATCTGAGAAGTATAGAACAAAAAATTCCCTGCAATATATGATTATGTCTCTTTTTTCTTCTCCGATCTTTGCTCGTCCTCCATGTCTTTCCTGCAGGTGGACAATTGCAACTGCTAAAGTAGAAAAATGAGGCTCTGGTAACTTCCTATTCGTTCAGACACTGCAAAGTAAGAATAAAAAAACTCTGAATTCAACGAATTAATACAAGGTATATAATAGCGTCGTGAGTGTCCTCACTCACGAAAGATTTATGGGTCCATATCATGTTAGAAATAATAATTATCTTTATTCAGTCTTTTCATGGGAAAAATTTCTTTCATAAAACGCAAATCAGTGAAATACTGTATACGTGCTTCAAAGAACTTTGCATTGAATCTTCGATGTTGTGGTGTTGAAGTCAATACAATGATGAATTGCTCGCTAAGTATCTTTTCAAATTGCTTTAGTCAGTGTACTTGTACGACTATGCTGAACACAACGTTACGTTAGTGCAAACATTAGGTTGCAATAGAATAGAAAACGACGATTCTTAATACTACTCAACATTAATGGTGTCATGAAATTTCACAGTGACTGAAAAGTTTTCTCTTTTTTCTCTATGCTTCAAAAGAATTTTCCAATATTTTTGAATGATCTTATATGTCACAGATATCTTAGCAACAAAGTTCTTAAGTCCACCAGAAAATAATAACATAGTATGACATACATGTTACATTGCTTGTTTAAATATTTTTGTGCACGTTTAAGGAGAAATAAGTTTTGCAATATTCTATGAAACATTCCAAAGTCTTTACATTATTAAATCACAATATTCTGGATTTTAAATATTTTGTTTGAAATTTATTTCACAATATTATCCTAACAACCACGATAAGAAGCTATCATCGAAAAGAAGAAACATGGTAACTTCATTTTGATTGAATAAAAGAAGAAAGGGACATATAGACCCTGATAGCTTCCGTAACAGCTCAAACACCTGGATGAATGACATAGACTTTATTATGTTCCGCATTTACTTGCATATCTTAGCACTGTGCTGCTGCGTTTTTCTCCGAAACACAAACGTACGAAAAGATTTTGATTCTGTTTTAGAGCAAATGTTTTCTTACACCAGTAACACCTATTTGAAAGAAAAAGAAAAATATGAACATCACCATGTCCTATTTTCTTTGCACTTGCTACCATGGCCATGTGGCTAAAAGAATCGCTTCAAGAGTTTTGGTTCGATTGAATTAGATATAATTTTAGTGTCATCTATTATTTTCACGTTGGTCAATACCTTGTGACTGAAATTAAGTAGACAGGAACTGCGGAGAAATCAATGAGAAATAACTTTACACTATTAAAGTTCAGCAAAATTATCTCCCCTTACTACAATGATTGCTTTGCATTCAGTATGTTACGAGAACGATGCAATACGTATAAGATTCAATACTATAGCCGACATGAACGACTGAAACCTTTGAGGGTGATGCTCCAGTATCATCATAGTCCAGTGGCTGAAACCGATAAATGTTGCAGTTGCCAGTGGTGCAGTAGCAACATAGCCGTAGTTTAATGAGCGAAACCAGTAGCGATTAACTTATTGATTATGTCGCTCTCAGTAAATAGCAATTGGCAGAGTAGATCAATGCATACAACAGAATTTCGGAAAAAAATATCAATTGGAGTTTCAGATTGGTTAAGACGAGAGTATAACAAATAAAAGAGGAAATGTGGTATTTGTATGGTAGTGTTCCAATGTTCCAGGTTTGAATTTGGTTGGAGACCAGGATACTCATAAAACATGGGGTGGTTTGTGGTGACGTAGAAAGAAATAAACGGAGGACGTGGGAAAACGTCATTTGTTATGTTTTAATTCTAAATCCATCCGACCTACTGTAGAAGTTAACACAGTCATACCAAAACCAACAAAACCATCGTGCTAGAGGTATTTACGACTATGTTATATAATATGATCGACTTTATAAAAGATACGCAGATATGAGTTAAACAGATTAGGTTGCCATTTCTAGCTGGTAAACTGTAACACATATGTTCCCTCATTGACTATTAATATAGTGTAACAGGATGGTCGATGTAAGGTTTTCCATAACGGAATTCGATCCGTTGATTTAAGTACGTGTATGTGTAGCAGAAATGCATAAGTTATGCTGACATGAAGATGACGAATATAAATGTCAACGTCTGAACGAGGATAATCATGTTTAATGAAGTAAGCATTATTGAGGTTGATAGAGAGAAACATTTCCTTTTCTTTTTCTAATAGCTTGGGTTTAATGAAGAGACTGTATCAATGACATTAAAAGGTCGACTGAGCCAGGCGATTGTCAAAGTTGATGCTCTTTTTAACCAAATGAAGGAAACGTTCACAAAATGCAAAAATCAGGCACGTGGAAAATTCTACACGGCTGAACGTCTCTTCGTCCCATAGTACACGAATTTAGGGGACTGTGTGAGCCGTAGAGAAGATGTATCATGTATGACTGGAAGAGGAAAGACAATTAAGGTTGGTAGTTCTGGATAAAGAAGGTACTGGAGTAGAATCTATTCTAGTATCAAAACAAGAAGAGTGGGATGAACTGAGCATGTATGGAAGAGAATTGCAAGAGTTGAGAGTCAGTGACTTCATGCCTATCTAACTCGTTGCTTTATTTTGTGTGTGTTTTAGAACGTCTTTATTTGTAGTAGAAACATCATCCCGGTTAGGAAGATTTATTTTATAAACGATAGGAAAAACAGTTTGGAGTAGTAGAAATAACCTTTCATAAGGCAATTACAAAGGGATATGATAAGCTAATTAGACACAAGCTGATATTTCATGCCACCTGAAGCTATTTTATTTGATATTATGAAATATTGTAGCAGTGACAAATATTCATTGTTGATGTAATTATAGCAAAATAATGCGACTCTTATATGTGAAGATAACTGCTAGTGTTTAACATTAGAAGTCTTAAAACCGAGTAATTTGCAAACTGTACTCACTTAGCAAAGTTCCAAGAACTTGACAATAAATGATTTTTAACCATTATCAAGTTGGATGACTATAGTTCTGAGAAAAACTAATAGGATTTCTCATTTCTAATTTGTAATGTAAATCAAATGGTATTCCTCATGGTTGTAAGAAAGCATGCCCAGGGCGAAGATTGCTGGTAGTCGAGGTTTTAAAGAGGAAATATGGAGATTAGTGTTTATTATGAAGTGTTGGTTGTGGGTAGACAAAATATAGATGACTAGAGGAGAAACGAGTAAACTGTGCTTGGTGCAGTTGGCATGGTTTGATCTAGCACCGAGGAACATAAGTTACACTGGAATCAGTAGAAAAAGGAAATGTAAGTTCGTTATGCCAGTTATTGGTGCATCAAGACCAGTCGATTTATAAGCAAGGAAGTCTTTGAACGTCTTTTCTTGAATTTGGTCTACGATGGTTGTATTAGTAAGTAAAATCGGTGTCTTAGATGTGGAAGTAAGATTCCATTGTATCACTGTAGAGAGTTAATAAATGCTGGGTGCTGAAACATTCTTTTACACTCAAGATAGATGCTAGTCTTTTGGGCTGTGGTTATTATAAGATTGTTTGGAGAAATTTTGGATTGTAAGAACCGAGATTTGTAGCAGTTTTCTTAGTTTCGCTTGTTTGTTTCTACGAGTAAATAGGTGTTACAAGATGGTTGCTTTGATACATATTGTGATGGATTTGCTCTGTTGAAGGAAACAAAATTTCAAGACTCCGTTAGGGAAAGTTTTCTGAAGAGATTTGTTCAGAAAGGTACGCATGTTTGCCATAAAATACAAGAGTTAAATGTGGATGACACTTAGATCGTCAACTTTATGAAGTAGTGAACTATTGTATCATTTGCACTGAATTGTGAGTTGTTGGTAGTAATGACAACGATCGTAGGTGAAGAAGGAAAGGTTTGGGAAGCATAACCAATTTTGGGGTCAAAGTTGATGGTTCTATATTCTAACACAATATCTTCATTGACACATTTTGTGATTGTGTTAAAGCTTGTTTTATCGGCACATTTTGTGATGAAGTAATCAGAGAGTAGAGGCCAGTATGCGTACGAAACTATATTTTGAACTTAAATAGAATACGTAGCATATAATAATACTGAAATCTGTTATATTTGCTAACGAGACAGTTACTTTTGACCTAGGGATGTCCCAAAGCAACGTTAGAAGGTTGTCACAACAAAAATATGAAAGCTAAGAGAAGACTATATAAAAGCAAACTGCAAACAAAATATATGCAAGCAAAGATATATTGTTCGGAAAATGTAAAATAAATATTAAGAGGTGATGATAGACAACATTAATATAGAAGGAGCAAATGAAAGTAAATTGATGGTTATGTTTTCGAACGCAATATCTTCTAGAAACCTAAAGATTGTGAGCGAGCACAGATGGCAAGGTTATTGCACTTGGAGGCGGGTATTGAAGCTCATTATGAACTTCAAAGTAGTTCACACTCACACTACTGTACATTGTTCCATTCGAAATAAAAGAGTAATACCTGTATAAAACAATCTTCAGTTATTCTTGAACACTACAAAATAGCAATCCTTATTCTTTTCATAAGATATCAATAGCACACAGTACGTAATTTCTAAAGTCATGTACCTCACCTTCAGTTTCACGTATCTCGTAGAATTCAACACAATCTTGTTAATGATTAAAACAAGAAATAATTTGTTGTTGCATCTCGGGAGAATGATTTTGCCAATAAAAGCACACAGGTGGGTTTTATATTTCTTCTTGTTATCATCAATCAACCAGTATTAAATAAGGAATTAACTAATTGACTGAGTAATAAGTTCACAAATTAATCAGAAATAATTTGCTTTCGGTTTATGTTGCATTCAAATGTTGGCACAAGGCCAGCCATTCCGAGGAAGGGATTAAGTCAATTACATCGATCCCCAGTGCATAAATGGTGCTTGTTTTATCGACCCCGATATGTGAAAGGCAAAGTCGATGACAGCAGAATTTGAATTTAGAATAGAAGGACGGACGAAATGCCGCTAAGTAATTTGCCCGGAGTGCAAGCAATTCTGCCAGCTTGTCGCCTTGCTATCGGATAATTAAAAAAACACAAAAAAGATTATTTCTATGGAGATTCAGGGCATTTGTACGCTTGAAGGACACTCTAACCTCTAGAAACCTAGAATTTGTATGAATAGAAAATATATGTGTATTTGTGGAATGATTTAGATGTGAAATAAAAACAAAGTACAACCATTATACAGTAGAAGAAAAGCGTTAAAAAATTAATTTTGATTCAATGTAACTGTGATAACTACTTCAGTTTTATATTATTCATAACGAGGGTCAATGCGTTGCTTCACAGTATTGGGAATGCGGTGTATGTAAGATGTGTGTTTACATTCCCGTAACCTAGCGATTCGGCGAAAGAGACCGATAGAATAACTACTGGACTTACAAATAATAAGTCCGGGGGTCGATTTGCTCAACTAAAGGCGGTGGCCCGGTATGGCCGTAGTGAAATGATTGAAACAATGTAAAAGAAAAAATGCACTCAATGCATGAAGTGTGATTGTTAGGCCCAAAGCCTAATGAAGAGCCTTCCGCAGAAGATAGTTCAAAAGCCTCCCGATAGGCCGACTTTTATGCTAGTACACACACACATAAACATACATGTATTGATATATATATTTATAGATGCATGTATATCCATATATATATAAT
>NC_068989.1:40402305-40406696 GCF_001194135.2 Octopus bimaculoides | reverse complement strand
ACATACATACATACATACATACATACAAACATACATACATGCATACATACGTACATATATATATTTATAGGACCATCCTATTTTTAACTATACCCATCCTTTTTGCCATATACCATTTTCTCGCTCGTTTGCTGTTTTTTTAACCTATGCTTTGTCTGAGAAATAAAATTTACGTCCAGCTTATGTTTTGCTTAACATTGTAGGTGAAATAATCTTCAGAGACATTGCCACATGAAGGAACTGCAGTAACTATGCAGGGATTTTGGAAGCTCTTCTTACTCCATTTCTATGCTGGAAACCTTTCCGTGTCGCCAGGAGGTTTCTCAGAGTCACAGACGGTGTCTCAGAGTCCCTTAGTCTGTACGCTTCACCTGAGTGAGACAGTGAGACAGTGAGCACTGAACCATCTACGCTTACGGAAGGTTTCCACTTGCCGTATCTTATCTATCATAGCCACTTTGACGTAGTTTCAGCTGCCCTTACTACCTCTTTAGTGGGTTTCTGCAGTTCCCCGCATTCCAGACCTATTCTCTGCAGGAAATATCGCACTGATCTATCTGGAAAGCCGCATAGCCGACTTCGACATCAAGTGGGAATGAGGTCGCATGCCATCGCTTGACATGGGTTTCATCAGGTAAGCCCAGAATTTTGTTTCCCTCACCAGGTATGTAATATCGAGTCTGTCATTGTAGGGTGCTGTGAGATCGACCAAGATGAATTTTTTGTATTCCTTGAGAGCAGGAACATGTCTGGTCGCAGTGATGTTACTACTCTCCTTTGGAAAGACAAGTCTGCCTGTCAGGTCCACTTGCCTCTCCGAGTTTGAGGATGAATGCAAAATAAACAATGAGTTTCCTACCATTATTTTCGCCATGAGATCTTTGTCGCCTTCCTTTAGAAATTTGACACCCTTTGGTGCTGGTGGCTGGTCTTTATTAACTTTCACCCTTACAAGATAAGTCCACTTGGCAAGGTCTGCAAGGAACTTGTATCAGCCTCCACTTGTATCAGCCTTTCTCCAGACACTCTCATTAAAGCGTGGTTCGCAGAGTAAAATGTTGCTTCGCACAGTTTGAAGGATGGGTCTTTTTCTTTGCCCCATATACTAAGGTTATATAAAGCTGGCAAACGATCAGCAAAAGCACGAATGATGAATGACAATGTTCCCTGGTTAGTGCTCAAGAGGTTTTCTAGGATAGTGTTCACTCGAGTGCCTGATCCCACCCATTTCATTTACCCTGGTGGGCAAGCCTTTATCCGGCGAGCTTCCTCTGTTAACCCTCCCAGACCTCGGACCCTGTATTTAACTTTACCCTCTACCTGGGCTCCTGAGCGAAAAAAATAACTAGTTCCACATACAGCTCCAGAGTAACTATCGCAAGCACAATAATGGACAGAATTTTAATTGTGTTGTTCATTACCGCTTTACCGGGAATCCAGCCGAGATGGCGTTTAACCTATTCACGGATCATTTGCACTATAAGCTCTTTCTTGTTCCTCTTGTGTATTTCAACATATACATTCTTAGGTACGAAAGGATAATTTTCTTTCCTATTAGTGTGAAGTTCGCATATGTCTTGCCTTAATTCTGTCGTAGAAAGGTTTACTATGTATACAGACATTTATGTCTTTTATTATGTATTTATTTTCTCTTTATTAATTTTCTGGTTCTCCTCATAACTTATCCTTCTTGCCTTTTTGTCTATAGGCCCTGTCTTTATTGTACGTGACTTGGTTTTTCTTGTTCGTTTCACGCCGTTCATTGGTAGACTGTGAAAGAGTGATGTTAGGGCTGTGAAATCTTGTATGTCTTAATTTCAACTCATCTTTGTAATAACTGCATTGTTTTCTTCTAGGTAAACTGATTTTTACGACTGTTCAAAGAAGACTTCAAGTGTAACTAGTAGCGACTTCTATTAAACATCGACAAAATTTGGCATAATGGTGTTATCAAGTGCTCGCAAAAAAAGTGTTTATCTCTCAAGAACATTCGTACTGACATGATTGCTACATTAGGGGAAGACATAACAGCTTTATCAACAATACATAAGTGGGCTTCTTAGTGTAGAAGTGGAAGGAAGAATTTTGGAGATAATCCAAGGTTTAGACGTCCTGCAACAGCCACTACGGAGAACATCGTTCGTGTTCACCATATGATGATGGATGACAAGCGATAGACTATAAATCAAATAGCCAATGCTATTAACATATTGTGTAAGAGATCTGAGAATATCCTGCACAATGAACTTGGCATGACGAAGGTTTCTGCTCGGTGGGTGCCACATCTCTTGTCACCTGGTCAAAAGTGCACCAATCTGATCACATCGCGGAAAAATTTAAGATTGTTTGAGGCAGATTCAGCTGGTCTCTTTAAAAGTTTCATAACCCAGAATCAGCGTTAACTTCATCACTTTGATCCAGAGACAATGTAACAATCCCTCAGCGGAAAGACCCCTCTTCACCTGCTCCGAAAAATGCCAAAGTAGTTTAAGTTGAAGGAAAGATGATGTCCCTAGATTTTGGGTTGCAAAAGACATTGTATTTATTGACTATTTTCAAAGGGTCCCGCCATCAACGGAGAGGACTATGCCAACTTGCTAAGGCAGTTATGAAAGGCTACCAAGATGAAACGCCTAGAAAACTGACGAAAGAGGTCTTGTTTCATTGAGAAAACGTTCCTACAAACAAGTCCTTGGTCTCAATGGCTGCTGTGGTTGATCGTCTTCTTTACTCTCCTGATTTGACTCCATCTGACTATGATCTGTTCCCCAGCATGAAGAAGCACTTTGCTGGGAAGCTGTATCGCAGTGGCGGTGACGTTATATCTGATGTTGATGAAGCTTTCGACCAACAACATTAAAGCGTCCTCGTCAATAGGTTCCAAGTACTGCAACTCTGATGGAAGAAGTGTGTGGTCTGCAAATACTATTATGTTGAAAAATGAACTTCATTTCATCTCATTCCATGAGAGTATCTTGGTCAGTCTATGAATTTTTCAGCCGCACGATCGCTTACATCCCAGTACCTTTTGCTGCTGACGCTGCCAAATTGAGCAATACCATTCTGAGGGGCTCGAAATTGCGATGATGTTTGGTCATTACCTGATGATGGATGAGCTTGTCCATGTCCATTTTCTGTTTTTATCTTGAGTTTCCTATGTTCTTTGTTGTCCTCTTGTGGAATATCTTATTATTATATACATAGATATTATTCTAGCATTGAAAAATATCATATAAATATTAGATAGTCCTAAAAACCAAAGGAGTAGAAAGAGGTTCAAAAATGAGGATTACAGTTTTTAGCGCAAGATACATGCCTCACATACATATACACACACACACATTTAAATTCTCATAGTCTACTTGAGGCTGTCTGATGTATGTAGTACTTTTGCGTTGGCAATAATGTAGAATCTATTAAATTCAGAAGAATATTTATTCTTGCTATGATATTTTGCAATATCTTAAGTAAGATTTTAGGATAGTATATCAGGATTGTTTTCTATAGCAAATACCAATTCAACAACATTGCTTTGTACTTTAGATGATGAATACATGCGACATTTCATTGTAATTAAATATTCACTTCACATTTCTTTGTACTCAATGCGTTTTCTATGTTTTATAATATTGCCTCCACTGTTATCTAGATAATGTTATAAAATTTTCGTTTATTATTCTATCTTTGTTTACATGAATCATCTCACTACAGAATGTAAATAAATGAAAGATTGGTATATTTTGTATTGTTAAGATAATTTAAGATTGCCTTTGCTTTGATTTTATAAATATTCTGTTAATTTTCTTTCGTCTTTGTTTGCATTACTTTTATTTTATCACTAATAGCATTTTAACTTCACTCAATTTACAATTTCCTCAATGAATTAAACATTTCTATTATTTATGTTCAAAATATACATCTCTCAATTTCCATCTAATTGTCAATTTATGGAATATTCCAGTGACATCTATTTCCCCTAGAAAGTTATATTAATTTTTTTGGTATGATTAGTTATTTTGATCATTTGGTTTTCGAAAGTATAGTTTAATTATTTAATTGAAAGTGATGTTCCCAACATCTTTTTTTCCTACATATCTGGCTAACTACCTAGCTATGTGCGAGTCGTTTGATTTAATTTTCGCCTATGTTTCTATCTCTCTCTTACACCAGCTATACATCTGTCTCTTTAACTATCTACCTACTCACTTGCCTACTATTCGACCTCTCGGCCTGTCTGTCTATTTGGCGGCCCATTCAACTATTTCTCTCTCTCTCTTTCTCTCTCGTTCTAGCTATCTGTTTACATATCTCAGTCCTCGACTGTGTAGTTAAGTATCTCTTCATTTCTCTGTCTGCCAGCCTCTCTGTCTGCTTTTATAAATAAATATATA
>NC_068989.1:40398220-40401623 GCF_001194135.2 Octopus bimaculoides | reverse complement strand
ATATATATATATATATATATATACATATATATATATATATCTACACACACACACACACACACACACACACACACACACACACACACACACACACACACACACATATGATAATTTTGTAAAAAGGAGGAGTGACAGCGACTTTGTCTTCGAATCTGAGCTGCTCTCTGATATTCTCAAATAGTCTCTGGCAACAAAGAGAAGGTTGCGTATTACCTACTGAAAGGTTTTCGAGGGATGCAAATCTTACGTCAATGGTAGCAGATATGGACACTGTAATACGATGGGAAATATTATACTAAGCCAGTGGTTCTCAACTGGGGCCCATATAAGGTTGTTGAGGTTCCATGCGACAAAATAGTAAATTGGGGATCCACAATTATATTTTAAGGGTCTCTGAGAAAGTTTACTTTAGATACATGTTTTGATATGTATTGCAAGAAACTATGTTTTACATAGTTCATTATGGTTGAGAACCCTTGTACTAAACAGTTTCATATAACTTGGTGTTTGTTGAAACGCTAGAAGTGAAAATTGTACACATCTTGAATCAGTTCAAGCTACATTTTTATTTAAAGATTGGTCCTCATAGAATTTTATAAATAATGGCATCAAAGTCTGTGAATAAATGTGCATTGACTACTGTTAGCCTTCTGACGAAACTCGTTTCCTAAGATTTAGTAACTGTAGTATTATATATGTCCGACAACAACCGTTCAATTGTCAGTGTTTTGTTAGCTGAGTATATCAAATTGCTTGAAAAAGATGGAAACAGCATTATCAGAGCAGTAAACGGATATTATACTTATTGGAGCAAGAAGCGAAAAGTCTAACGAGTGAAGCAAAAATGGGACAAAACAACAGAGCAGTGACTATATATATATATATATATATATATATATATATATATATATATATATATATATATAGAGAGAGAGAGAGAGAGAGAGAGAGAGAGAGAGAGACATACACATATATTTATATAGATTAAATGATTGATAGGGAAGACAGAGTGTACTGTAAGCTTCATTTCGCACGACAATCGTTTTGGCTTTCATTTGCACTGGTCCTTAATGGGTGGTGAACGATATAATGGAATCGAATGTACACCACATTACATATATGTACACCACATTACATGATATGCTATGTTTTATGTTATGTGATGTATTACATGTAATATTACTCTATGGTAACCCCTGCCTGGTTAGTTTAACTTCATCCTATTTGATGCTTACACTATTCTTTATTTTATGAATTCCTGCCCTACCAGTCGTATTAGGTATATTTGTAATGATTTGGAGATAGTAAGTCTCTCTTGACTAAATCTTATGCCCGCCAAGAACTATACAATCATACATATTAGAGCATCTGTAATATTTTAACTTACAAAAACATAAATATCTCCGAAAAAATTGATCGACGAAACAAAATGATTGTTCCTGCTGTGCTGAATGAACAGTGTGCAATGTGGACTGTATGTTACAAATTCTGTGCGAGAAAAAATGGTTGGTTGTATTGGAATTTCAGGAAAATTTCCCGCTAAGATTTTCAACCCGGGGTCAATAAGTTTATCACATGACGTGTCTTGAAAATAAAAACCACTTGTCATATTTCAAAGCAAATATTTTGAACCAAAATGTTCCCTTGCTCACTGGCTCAGAGGAATGGAAAATTAGCTTTTTCAGCTTATTTTCTTTTTTCTTTTTTTTTTTTCGTCTTCAAGAACGAAATTTCCTTTTTTTTTTCAAATTCATCAAATAGTTACACAGAAATTTCAAACGATTTTTTAAAGAACATACCTTTTCAAACACATTCAAAATCTTCTTAATATCTTCACCCAGCAATATTAATTTTGAACGATAGTGTTTAATAATAGCTTCCAAAATAAATTGCTCTCACCAATTAATTTAAACTTTTGAAGCAATGAGTCGTCAGGCTTTGATGCACACATTGGTATAGTTGATGTAAGACCGTCCGGTATAACTTTTTCTTGTTTGCATGTTTCCAGAAGTGATAAATGGCTTTTGATTTTAGCACGAAAACGATTTAGTTTTTTTTAACTGATAGAAATGTCGATTTCTCAATTTCTGAGTATTTGGCGAAAATATACCCTCGCTTCAAACAGATATTTCCCCAGCTGCCTATTGTAGCCTTTAGACGGAATAAGAATATAAGAGAACTATTGACCTCTATTTCTGACTCAAAGAAAACGAATACTTGGGCATCTGCACGCTGTACCTTGCAAAACAGCCGCTGGAGGGGTAAGGCCTGTCCATTGTGCAACAATATGAGTCAAGTGAATTCCATCAGGTCTCATATCAGTAATGTTATGGTTTATACAGAAGGTGAGACATGTAGAGATTCCCATTTGGTGTACGCGGCAGAATGCACGAAACACAACTTGATTTATGTTGTTTGTATCACAGAACAATTTCACAAAAGATTTAACAGGTACAGATCCGACGTCAGGCTCAATTACACTAGTTCGACTGAACTTGCCAAACATTTTGTTTGAAACGGCTGCAATTTTGAAAGACTTGAAAGTGCTTATTCTCAAAAAATATTCTGAATCTGTTTCATTTTCACTTCTCAGAATGCATGAGGAGAAAAATGTTTGCGGGTTATTAATATTTCGCCCTGGATGAATGAATAAAATGACAGGAGACTGTCATGAAATTTATACAAAACTGTTTAATTAAATACTCTCCTTTTTCGTTTAATTTCTTTTACTTACCTCTTATTTTCTGTCGTTTTACTCTCTTTTTCATTTCACCTGTTATAGAATTGAAACATAAAGACTTATGATGTCATTCCATCAACGTGTGGACCCTGGTTGATCTCGTTCATACTATAAATTTAAATTTCTATAATTTTGAATTTTTATCACTTCTTACTTTGAACGTGACAAAGACAGACTTACTGTCGAAATATCGTTCAACCAATAAAATAGCTATTACAATCGAATCGCACTCCTCGTCTTGACTGTTTACCTTTGTGAAGAATTACGTCAATCCTTTTAACATATAATGATAATAATAATAATAATAATAATAATAATAATATATTCACAGACACGACAGAGCTGGGACCTATATACACTGGAAGTTATGCCAACACTATGGAATAACAACAGAAAAAAGATGGTATAAACACACGCCAGAAAAGGTCACAGAAAACGAGAAAGCAACCGTACTCTGGGATATGCCAATACACACAGATAGAGAAATTAAGACAAATAGACCAGATATAGTTGTCAAAGATCATGAAGAAAAAAAAATGCTTTCTAATTGATGTATCAATACCAGCAAATGACAACGTTTCCCTAAAGGAAATGGAAAAACTTTCAAAATACAAAGACCTGGAAATAGAGGTAACTCGAATGTGGAATGTGGAATCTAAAAAC
>NC_068989.1:40387556-40398014 GCF_001194135.2 Octopus bimaculoides | reverse complement strand
AATAATAATAATAATAATAATAATAATAATAATAATAATAATAATAATAATAAGAAGAAGAAGAAGAAGAAGAAGAAGAAGAAGAACAACAACAACAACAACAACAAGAACAAGAAGAAGAAGGAGGATGGGGAGGAAGAGGAGAAGAAGACGAAAAGAAAGAAGAAGAAAAGGAAGAAGAAGAAGAATAAGAATAAGAGGAGTAGAAGGAAAAGAGAAGAAGGAGAAGGAGAAGAAGGAGAAGAAAGGGAAGAGGAAGGAGAGGAATGGTGGTGTTGGTGCTGGTGGTGAGGGTGGTGGTCGAGGAAGAAGTAGAGCAAGAACCTGGTGGAAGAAGATGATGATTATGATGATGATGAAGTAAGAAAAAGAAGATGGAAAAGACTAAGGTGATGATGATTATGATGAAGTAGAAGAAGAAAGAGAAAAAGAAAAAGAAGATGATTATGATGATGATGATGATGATGATGATGATGATGAGGAGGAGGAGGAGGAGTTTTAAACCCTCCTTACCGAGGAAAGCTAGAAAGAAAAATATAAAGCGAAAAATGTATAAAGGAGCAAATTGAACTTTGATACAAAAGCAATAATGACTGAAAAACGCATCTGGCTATAGCGAAAGAAGAGAGCATTGAAGAAAGACACCGAAATAATGAGCTTGGCAACACAGACACAGATCCTAAATTTAAATTACATAAAAGAGAAAGCTAGATCAACATAACTGTTTACACAAGTGGAGAACGATTGTAAATTGTAAACAGTGGCCCTGCATGTAACGTTGTCGCTGATTATGTTTTTGGTCTGCTTTTTTTTTCAACGAGAGCATGGCTCACGTTGTATCTGATATACCTACACAGTGCGGGCGAGAGAATCTGAATACATTTCGGTTGTTGCGGAACATTTTTTCAAAATGCATCAAGCCGCTTGAAAAAGCTTGACCATATCATAAATGATACAATAAATTCCCGCTACTGGGAAGATGTCTTCGTCGCTGTTTTTTATGCTCAAAAAATAAGGGTTTAACGTTCAGATCCTTGTAAATGGTATACTTGGAGATCCAGGCCCTTTCGAATAAGTATGACAATCTTGCTTAATCCAGACTTAATGCTGCTGCCTCAACAGAAATCTGTTGATGTCACATTTGAGGTTAGTAGTTAGTAGTTTAATATTACGCTCACCAGAACAAAGTGACATCTTTTGTATTTGTCTTGTATTTATTTCTGCATCAACTCCTTTTTGTCTTTTCTTAACACCATTGTACGTTGTGTTCGATAAGATAAATATTTCTTTTCAAAGCCGCCATTCATAGTACGTCTAAAAACTGTCATTCAGAAGCGTCACATAATCGCCTCTTTTCTAGAAAACAATTCTTTCTTTCACTCCAGCCCATCTTTGTATATCATTATTTCGTTTTTATGCTGTGTTGTCTCTTATGAGAAACTTAAAATATAACCGTGGCAATTCAATTTTGAATTTCTGGTGTTATCTTCAAAATATAGTATAAATGTATCTAGTGTTTGTTTTAGCAGTTATAAATCGCTTTGTTTATGTTTTGAAAATATGTCCTGTGGTGTAATACTATGACAATAACCCCACAAGTGTCGTCAATTCGAAGCCAGACTTTTTGCTAACTTAACTAATCTGCTAAGTAAGCGTCGAATTCGTTCTACAGCTTACGACCCCACGTCTAACAGAATCATAGAACGTTTTTATCGGCAACTTAAAGCAGAATTACTAGCATATTCCAATTTGTATACAAGGTTAGAGATCCTGTGAATTGTGTTACTACGTTCAAATATCGATGATAAGCAAGACCTAGATTACTCAACGGCAGAATTACTATATGGTTTGGCACTTAAACTGTCTGGTCAAATAATATTGGTATCAAATGATAATGCACCCTGTCACCAAGCTCTCCTGATTCCAAGCTCTCCTGAGTTTCTCACCAGAAAAAAGAACAACATTGTTTCGCTTCCACACACGCCTCAGTCGTAGCAGCTGTAGCAGCTGCAGACACTCATCTCTTCTCTAAGATGAAAACGCAGCTCAAATGTCACTGTGTTAACACCATTGTGGAGATCAAGAGCAATCACAAGAGGTCTTTGATTCGTTTCCAGCCAGAAAAGCAAAAGTGGCAGGATCGCTGGGACCGGTATATTGCTGCGCAAGGTGACTATTTCGAAGGGGATGCTAAAACTTAGTTGAATAAGTTATGTTTTTATCAAACATACCTAGTCTGGGAACTTTGTGATAGTTAGGTATCATTAGACTATAAACAGATCCAAGAGATGTTGACCGGGAGGTAACAAAAGTGTGATTGCACCAATGTCAAAAATATGTTATTTGGTCGAAATATTTTATTAGGGCAATACGTACGAGTAACTACTCCTGTGATTAACGAGAGTGATGGTAGATTTTGAAGAGAACTGATTTATATTGTTCTTTTTTAATTACCTATAAAAGGATAAATATACTCACTGTTGATTTTTTTTTTCGCAGTATTAAATGAAGTTCTGCAGTGCTTTACACTTTTCGTAATTGAGCAGTTTATAAATACGTCAGTCGCTTATAGTCTGCATCAATTATCAGTGTTGAAACGTGTTCCGAGTTTTGAGCATTTGGTAGTGCTTCAGTTTTTCTTGGATATGCAAGCGGAATGTCTGTTTGTTCGAAAAGCTAGAAGAAATTTTTAAAAATTATGCACTCACAGAGAGTCACTTCTTTTGATTAGATAGCCGGAGGCATCTAACGTTTGAATAATCAGAGAAAAATTTTAATATTCACAAAAGATTGTAGATTTTCAATTTTTAAACTAGGAAACTAGTCCGTTAGAAAATCTCTGTTAGAGGTAAAAGCAGTTTACGAACCAAAAGGTAGTTTTATCGCCACTTTAACGTAGCTGTTCTCTAAGAGGTGATGATACTGTTGTTTAATCCTAGGAAGATATCTCCAGCTGCTTTATGTTTGGCAACCTGACCTGTTGTCAAAAATATCTGTGGTTACGAATTGTCATGGTGAATATGGACCATTTTCAGATATATTGTTCGACATCTCCATTCTAATGTCTTCTCTGTACCCTTTTAATTTCTCAATGCACCGTTTGTTGCCGCCAGTACAACTACGTTTCAGAAAATCAAAAAGAACAATGCCATTATTATCCTGAAAAACAAACACCATCAATTTATGTATCCTTTGGTCGCTCAATTTTCGACTTCTAAAGCATTGGAGAAGAGATAAACCTTTGTATCGATATCATAAATTTAGCCCACTTTCATCTCCTGTCATAAGATCCGAAATCATCGTATCTTCGTTAGTTTAAAATGCTTCCAGCATATCAGAGCGACTTTCATGTTTCTCTGCTGAAGATCGAATCCTAGCTGCAGAGGTACACACTTTGCACTCATTTTTAGCCTCCCCAATCCTCTCATCATCTTCTGTAATGTATTGTTATCACAGTCTAATTGTCAAACAATTGTGACTCACAATTATGACTCATCTGTCCATGCGAGTCTATACGTATTTCCGCACTCGATTCATGTTAGTGGTCGAGTGATGTCGGTTGACGGTCTCCCACAGAACGATTTTTAGTTTCTAGTGTTTATTCATTTTTCCTTAAACTTCTCCATGCTTTTGTACACATTACCTTCGTCAGTGCTACCCTGTCTCTAAACAAACTATTGCTGTGTACTGACGGCGGCCAACCTGCACTTTTTCCAGCTTCAACAACTCAACGATGGCAGGGAGCTATTTCTGGGAGCTCATTATGTCCTTGCAAAGAAGAAGCACATCAAGAGTGAATAAAATGAGTCACTCAACCAATACGTGCGACTGGAACGACTTGCATCACTTAATTTAAAGGTATTTCCACTTTTGTATTAGTTTCAGTACGACCCTCGTATATACATATATTTCCCTCTAGTAATAGCGTTTTGTCTTAATAAAGGAAGAAACTATCGACCTTGTAGTACTAAACAGACTGGGTGGTCTCGATTAAAATACATTTGATCATAGGTTTTCTCAACCAGAACTGTCAGGAGATAAGCAACAACAATAACTCATCTGTATTGCACGCACATAACTTCTGTCCTCTTTGTGTTAAAGATTTGATATGAGGCTGATATGATATTATATGAATGACTTATTGGGGTACGAATTTGATATTTGAAATACTTACAACATTAAAGATTAAATCGTGATATACTGACACTGAATAAAAGAAATTGATTCTTTTGATATTTACAACATTCTTGCTAAGTCTAACAGGAATTTTTCGATTTGCTAAATCACGGTCAAAACATACTTCACGTTCTTCTAGCTGTATATCAGTCATTGGCGGTTAACACTTTTTCCTACTTATTAACGTTAACAATTATTTCGCCTCATCAAAACTAAGGTATCTCACGTACTGCAGGAAATATAGCGCCGGCGATTTTCACTTGATATTGAAATCTCATAGTTTTATCCATTTGGTTTTATCAATGAAATGTAATGCGTTTCCTACTTAAAAGTATCGGTGATTTTCAAGTTTAACTATATTGGAACTAGTTCAAATATTGATCAAATGCAATTATTTGATGCTGCAAAATGCCAGAGAAAGAGTGGGGGGGGGTCTCAAAATCCGTTGCACAGTTCTGATACATATGTAATTCTTTGAAGCTAACCAGCCTTCAATTGTCATTTGGTATCACAGCATATTAATTCATATTTTCTTCTTGTTGATAAACACAGGGATAATATATGACAGGCAGAATAACACTGGTATTAAATTTCTGTATGAAACTCCAAACATAATTATGCTCCGTATTAAATCAAACAAAATATGATATGAATTTAATGTTGTCGAAAACCAGCAAGTCAAATCAACAAATTTTCCTGAAGCACTATCTTCTCAAAGATATGCACCTGCATTATGTAATTATACTTCTAAAACCACTGTCGAAGGATGACGGTATAGCCACAGGTGAGTTGACATTTCTTATTGGTTTCCTAGACGAAAAGAGACTTGTGACTAAAGAACAGCCAAAAGATGATAATTGTAGGTCATTAATAATAGATTCACTGTATACGGTCGCTTCTTAGAATACCTTCGGTACATATTAGTCCGTTGAAGTAAAACATTTCACAACTGAATAGTTCATGATTCTTTCCAACCATGCAACACTTTGGATGATTGTCTTTAGCTAAAACATTGAGTTGAACAATAATTTGAGTGAGAATATTGTAGCCAAAATCTGTGTGGGAACATGTCGCGTGCGTGCGCGTGTATGTGTGCATATATGCTCAATATGTACGTGTGCATGTGTGCGCGTGTGCGTGTGCTGTGTATGTTTGTAATACATTACACGAGGGATAACTTTTCTTTTAGTCACGTATAATAACACGACCGTGTTTTAATTAAGGTGGTTACCCAATTTTGTATCACGGACACGTTTAGAACAATAATATTATGAGATCAATCTTTAATTATTCTAGAATTTCTCCATCCCATCTTGAGAATGTGAGGTGTTATCAATGTGTATAGTAACTTGGTTTACGGTAAGTGAATGTGATTTTTGTTTACTGTTTCAATTTTGCCGTTATATTTCCTCATTTCCAGTGTTATTTTGCTTGTGACACGTGTGTGTATGTGTTGTCTGCGGGTTTCTTCAGCATAGTGATATGAGAAATGAGCCAACTATTTTTGTGGGAAATTCTATATAATACAGGTATAGAAATGTTTGCTAATGTTTTCCCATCTAGTTTTGTTTTATGCTTTTCAGAGTAAACTGCTGCAATAGTTTCTTGATTTAAGTGCATAGTGAGCAGCGTAAGATTGCTTTATTTTATGAACGATTCCTCACTACGATAATTCATCACATCCTGGATATTAATCGGAGAAAGTCTAGAAACGCTGATAATTAATTTATGAATATTATTGTTCTTACCAATTTATTACAGTAGAACTATGAAAATTAGACTACAATCGAGTTTTCACTGAAATATACGCGTGAGTATGAGTGTATATATGTCTCATATATAGCTGCGAGAGATATAAACAGTCGTAATAAAAAAATTTTTTAAAAACGGCTGCGAGACTCTTGTAATTCAGACCGATAAATGTACTGAATCAACGATTTGCACGTTGGAAACCAGTAACTAATGATAACTGATAATATTGAATGAAATGTGTGATATAATATTTAATATGTATCATGTCCAAATGATTGTATTAGAACATGTTTATGTGGAACTTTTTTGAAGATTTTCCTCTACAAATATATTGATCTCCCACAGCAAAATTAGCAGTTTTTTTCTTCCTTTATATGTAACAGAAACGACAATTTAACGCTATTTAGATTTAGATTATATAAAACACTTGTTATTTTTCACTTGGAACAGATGCACTTCAACACCAATTGTAAACCAACATTACTACTTAATTTGAAATCAAGATTCAATCAACAGTGCCATCAAAAAGTACGTGAAAATCCCTCTATCAATTACATAAAGTCATTAATGAATTACTCGTACGAAATCTAACGAAACATAAACCACATAACACTTCAGGAAGTATAGCTAGGTTTATTCCACAGCAGATATATTTCGTTGCATCTCTGTGACAGACAGTAATTATTCAAATTTCAGTAATGGTAGTCAAGTTTCTGAACAAACTCAACACCAGAAAAGAGAAATTGCTGAAAAGAAGTGTGAATTCGTAAACAAACCGTCAACATCATAGCCATCAGGATCACCATTGCGCAAGTCTCATATATTCCATATCATACAGATCGTACAAAGAAAACTATGCAGTACACATATACCTGAAATATAAATTAAAAATTGAGCTTTGTGAATAATGTTTTCTAATTTCTGTATACTAATTTGAGATAAAAATCATTTTCACTAGAGGAGCGAAAATGTCAACCACTCACATATAGCATTGCCAAAGTGTATGGAAGCATGTGACAATTCGTAATAAAAAATAATCAAACAACCGCTATTGCTCCGAATATTCATGCGGAGTACGTGGCAGAGAAGAAAATTAAACGTTTGCAATCCATAGGAAAAGCAATTTCTGAAAGAAAGGCTTAAAAATAATAATTTTAAAAAATACTTATAAAAAACGAAAGCAAAAACTGCTTAGAAATGAGAAGAAATAAATTTTATGACAAAAAATTGCCGATTTCACTATAAAGAGATTCTCTACTCCAAACACTTGAACAAAAGTTAATAAATTTAAAATATAATTTCACAACGTTGAGCAAAAACCTCCGATGTCGAAAATGGTATTGTGTTAAGGTATTAATGATTTGTAGGTACGTGATATTTCGTTATGCAGCCATAATATACTATAAAGTATATTAAACGTTTTTAAAAGTCAATACTCGATTACTTTGTTAAGGCTACCCTTAAAGAGACTCTATGGAAATTATAGCTAGCACTGATTTTTTGCCAGTTGTAAACAAACAATGAGATCGAAGATGAAATATTGCTTGTTTACACCTGACATTTTGTATACAAAACGTAGCAACAAAAATCAATGCTGACTATAATTTCTGTAGAATACCTGTATAGATAATCTTAAAGTCATGTATTAAAGTAGTATTAATCACGGGTTCTTCTAAACCACAAACTATATACCAAAGAGGCCTTAGATGTTTTCCTTGTTGCATACGCGTCAGAGGTAGAGACAGTATTGACTGGAAAGCATTTAAATGAAATATTTACTGTGAGAGGGAAAGTGTATGGGACTGTAAGTGTCATCACTAAAACAGTGCAGAATTAAAGTGCAAATCTGAATTATACGTAACTTGCCTACCCACAAACCTGTCCCTCAATGTTTTAGAATGAGGAACACAAAGTCAGGTATCAAGATTATATAGAATTTTTATTAGTTCGGGCTGAAAAGTTCATAGGCTGATTATGAAGATGTGATGCAATAGCTGTGAAATCTTGCATGACTTCTCCCGAAATGGACAAAATTTGGCACCGTAGTTTTAACAAGTACAAGCATGCTGACATGGTTGGTTCATTAGGGATGACTCTTTACAAACAGTACAAAAGTGGGCTACTAAATGTAAGAAGGGAAGGACGTGTCTTAAAGATGATACAAATCTGAACATTCTGCATCTGCCTTCCACCATCGACTAAAAACATTGATCATTGATCATTGTAATGGATGACAGGCGATTGACTATAAATGAAGTAGCTAATACTATTAGCATATTCAGTAAGAGAGTTGAGGATATTCTGCTCAATGAACTTAGTATGACGAAGAATTCTGCTCGGGCGTGCCCCGTCTTCTGACACCTGATCAAAAGCGCAAGAGGCTGATCACATCACGGAAGAACGTTTCCTAACACAAGATGAGTGTTGGCTTCATCATTTTGCGCCAGAGACAAAGAGACAATCCACACAACGGAAATATCTCTCCATACCTGCTCCAGAGAAGACCAAGGTTGTTTCATCTGCAAAGTGGCTGATGGCCTCAATTTTGTGGGATGCAAAAGGCATTGTTCTTATTGACTATCTTCAAAAGGGTTACACCATCAATGAAAAGTACTCTTCCAACTTGCTGAGGAAGTTACAAATAGACTGTCAAGACGAAACGCCCAGAAAACTGACGAAAGGAGCATTGTTTAATTAGCACAATGCTCCAGCATATAGGTTCTTGGTTTCAACGGCTGCTGTACGTGAGTGTGACTTTTGAACTGGTTATTCTCCTAATTTGGTTCCATCTGACTATCATCAGTTTCCAAGCATGAAAAAATACTTGCCTGGGAACCAGTATCACAATGATGATGACATTATATCTGCTGTTGATGACCTTCTGGACCAACAGGATAAGAATGAAAGGTTCTCCACGACTGGGACCGAAGAACTGCAGCAGTAATGGAAGAAGTGTGCGGACTGCAAGAGGGATTATGTGGAAAAATATATCTTATTTGGTCACATTCCATGAGAATTTCTTACTCATCATCTAAAGATTTCAGCCAACCCTCGTACCTTGTAGTCACCTTCATAGAACAGCAAGGGTTTGTTGTTAATGCAAACGTAACTTCTGGTCATATGTGGTCAGTAGATTAAATCACCATAGTTTTAAAAATCGTCATGGCCTCACAGTTCCTCAAAGAACTATCAGAATTGTAGCTTCTTGTTAATGGTGTGGTGAGGCTTTCGATACCAATATCCAGGGTAGAAGGGCTTTTTCTAACAATTTTTGCATTAAAAGTCATTTATGTGTTTCCTTCAAAAAAAGTTTAAATGGGCAAAAACAAACCGTAGAGATTGCTGTTTCTAAATCGGCAACGGCCAAACCTCTGGAGCAGTTAAAATGTCACAATGTCCATAGTACTAGGAGCTAATACCTAAATACCCTTTGTCTCTGCCTCGATCGGCAGAGGTAATGATTAATCTACAACAAAAGCAACAGCAACTACACAGCAAAAAGCCACCCGCCCACTTATGAAGGCGAGGGCAAACGGAGGTCACAGAAGATTGTAAGATTTGTATAAAAAAGAAGACCTATATAAAGCGAATGGAAGAAGTGATGAAAAGCGCAAGGTCAGGTAATCAGCACGTAAAGGGAAACTGCTATCTTGTGAGGAGATAATCTTGCATGAAGGAGAGAATATCTTTGATGAAGACGAACACATCTCTCATGAGGAAGCGTCTATTTCATGTGAAGGTGAACTCAACTAAATCAGGAAAAATCCATTTCCAACTCGTAAGAAATGGTTGTCACAGACATTCAACAAACTAGAAATAAAGAAATAGACCTCTAATACAAAATGCAGTGGTGCGATCCAGATGAAGGGATGGTTTGGCAAAAGAAATTATCAGAATACAAAGAACCAGAAAGAAAGAATTTTAGTATAATGCTTTATGAATACTTACATATTAACTATTACATGCTAACTCTACGAAAGATCTGACACATATTTCTTCACTATAATCGAGGCATTATTCATGGAGGATTCTGAAATAAACTGTATCAAACAAAACAAAAGGCACATCGTTAAGATTATTGATAGGTGTTTTATTAAACTTCTTTCATCTAGTGTAATTAATTAACTAGTACTGTTGTATATTATATAAAGTGTTTCATTCACATTTTGTATATCTTAATTGTTCCACTCAAGATGCCTTAGTATGCCTAGTTTCTCGCTTTTTGTATTTTAGTATGTCTTGCAAACTTTGTGACAAATAAATAAATCATCATCATCATTATTATTATTATTATTGTTCAGTAGTTTTATTTTTATAACGTGCTTTCACTTCACTACCGAGCGCAGCTCTGTGCGCCTTGGGTATGTGCTGTGGTTTGCTGTGGTGCTCTTATGTTTACTGTATTGAAAGTGTTTTGCGTAGAATGTGTGCAGTACCCAGTAATGCAATTTTCTGTATGTTATATATATTTGTAAGTCAGGGTGTTTTTGTTATGTATTTGTCTGAATATTTTTTTTATTATACCTAAGG
>NC_068989.1:40385870-40387456 GCF_001194135.2 Octopus bimaculoides | reverse complement strand
CTTGTTTATGGCTAGTGTTTCCAGAATCTACGTGTGGGGAACACTGTCGAGCATCTTCCGTAGTTTTCAAGCAGTTCCAAGCAGTGCTGTTTTCTGCAAGTGTTCCACCCTTATTGCAGCCCCTATTTGTTCCACGTACGTCTCGAGACTTTTGCTCACTGCTCCCACGGATCCCACACTTATTGGTACCACTACCACCTTTCTTATCCACCACAACCGCTTAACTTCCCAAGCTGTCATATCTCTCGACTTTTCTTTCTTCCTTATCGCATACCTTGTTGTCAGCTGGGCATGCTATGTCTATGAGCCAGCATAGCTTGTTTTCTTTCTCAATTATGACTATGCCCGGCTTCCTATTCTTAATCTCATGGTCGCACTGAATCATAAAATCCCATAGGATCTTTGCATTTCTATTTTCGACAATGCTCTGTCAAGTTCATACTTGTTGCAGTGTCCAATGGAAAAGCCTGGCTATATTGCCGTTACGTCTCTTACATTCCTTCTGGGCTAGTGACGTACATTGGATGGAAATATGCCGTACGGTTTCACCACTTTGTCCACAGATTCTGCACTTACCACTTTCTGCTGTGTTGTCTATTCTGTATTTTATATAGTTTGTTCTTAGTGCTTGCTCTTGGGCAGCACAGATTAGAGCCTCTGTTTCCGGTTGTAAATCACCCTTAGTCATCCACAGCCATCTTTTTTCTCTGTCTTATCTTCCACATCCCTATGAAATTGACCATGCATACTATTCTTTACCCACCTATTTTCACTCTCATTCGTTTTCAATTTATTGTATAGTGATTTCTCTCTGCAATCTTTTATCCTACACAAGCCTGACCTTCTTACGTCTAATAATAGCGGTTCTGTGGCATTTTTACATACCATGCCATGTTGTCTTCTTCTTCTCTAATGCTGTATTCGCATCCAATATTTCCTCTTCCCCCTCTTTTTCTTGGTACATACTGTCTGTCTGTGTCACTGTTTGGGTGGAGTGACACATATCTAGTTAGCAACTTCCTTGTCTTTCTATCTAAGCTGTTTAGGCCGTCTACTACTGTCCATGCGATCACCTCTGCTCCATATCTAAGGAGTGGAACCGCCCAGGTTTTGATAGCATTGATCTTATTCCGTCTGTTTAATTTTGACTTAAGGATCAGTCTCAATCTGCGCAGGTACTCCACCTTATATTTTTCTCTCATTTCTTTCTCCATCAATTTATCCATTATCCACATCACCAAGTAATTATAGCCCGTCTTTTCTATCTGCTTTATAACCTTCACCGACAGTATAGTATCGTTAGCCCGTCCATACATTTGGTCTTGCCTCTCTTCAAGACTAATGCATCACACATTCTCAGTCCGAATTCCATTCTGATATCAGCATTGAAAGTATATACCGTATCAACGAGGGAACTGACTTGGGCTTCATCTTTACCATAAAGTTTGAGATCATCCATGAATAACAAATAGTTGACTTTTTGTTGGCAGTTTTTGAATGCATACTTTCCTTAGTATCAGTGTTAGTGGTATTAAGCACAGTACAAAAACCAGCGGGGCAGGCAGTCCCCTTAGAAGAAACCCCTC
>NC_068989.1:40384353-40385278 GCF_001194135.2 Octopus bimaculoides | reverse complement strand
CCCCTTTCTCTTTTCGGTCTAACACAGAGATTTCCTTCGAGAGCATGTCTATCCCTGCCTGGATTCTTCTTTTCCTCCATGGATCTTTCCTTTTGTCACTCCCATTATATTTCTTTTTCCTGACATCAGCACCCACGTTTTCTGCTACAACAATACTTGTTGCCTTGATCACATTATTTGTTTCTGTGATATTGTTTATTCTGATGTATTTCAGAATTTCATTGACATTTTCCGTTTCTATTATTATTATTATTATTATTATTATTATTATTATTATTATTATTATTATTAATATCATTTGATGGGTATGATGGAAAGTGTCAGCTGTTGACAACCAGCAGACTAAGGTAAAACTTATTTACTGGTCATGCATGAAGAACCCAACGAAGAAATCTTGCAGTTCCAAGCAATGCTGAATTTTTGTAGGTGTTCTATTTCTACATTTGTATCCATCGCTAGTTGAGTATGATACTTTCAAGCTCAGCAGTTATCATTGGTATCACATGTACTTACCTTATTGACCACAAACTTCGCATTTCCCACTTCAAATCGCCGTAGTTGTTCAGTTTTTGTTCTTCTTTCTCTTTGATCCTGTTATCACCAGGTCATGCTACGTCAATTCTCTTGCAAGTTTTTCTTTTTTATTCACCATAACAATGTCCAGTTTCCGATTTCACTTGTTTTGAAGCCTAAATATTATGAGGATGTAGCTCACACGTGTTCTGTCGGTATGTATTATTGCTACATAATTATGCATTCTTTTAGTGAACTCACTGACCAACTACATATAACAAAATTAATTTATTTGCTAATTAACAGGGAAGCTCGAGTATGAGATTAACTAAAAATAATATTTCCTTTCATTCTAGTGCTGTATCGGCGTGCCTTTTGAATTATCTTATCGTGGTTGGTTTTAACTACCCTT
>NC_068989.1:40382392-40383935 GCF_001194135.2 Octopus bimaculoides | reverse complement strand
ATATACATATATATATATATATGGAGAAAGAATGAAAGTGAGGGGAGAGGGAAAATACTCGTGCGATGATAAGACAGAACAGGTATCTTTTTACAAGATCTGCAAAATAGCATATATAGGTTATTTAGTAGAAACAGCCTCGTCTCATAAGATTTAAAGATTAATTACTTCCAAGTTCGATTTGATTTTTTAATTACTCAAATTATGTTACTGCATTATATCAATTTATAAATTTCGATGTGACGCCTCCAGATAAATCAAGACTAATATCAATGAGTATTACTAAGTCATGCAGTTTATTAGAGGCTCTCGGCATTAGAAATAGTTGGAAAATATTTCAGATCGTGACATACCGGTTAAAGAAAGTTTCAGAAAATAAATCCGAATTAACTGATAAGTGTCTGGCTAATTAGTCATAGCAACAGCTTATACATTTACTTAGTAATTAAAACATCAGATTGTGGGCTGCAAGTTTCAGGAAGACAATTACACATACACACATATACATACACACACTCACGCGCGCGTGCACATACAAATATATGCACGCAGACACACAGTTCGTCTCGTGTACATACATACAGATACACGTAGATACATACGCGCATAATGTACGGATATTTTACATGCCAAATGCGCAAGGAAATACTGATATTAATATTTGTATGAATGTCAATTTATCTACTGTGATGTGGGAGTCTGTTGCTTACATTAGCGTCAGAGAGGACTGGATATATATTTAAATTATATTCTCACAGCAGTTTGATTAATATGCATCCTTGACCTCTTCTGTAGTATTGGAAACATAATGTTATTACTTTATGAAACATTCTCGCTTTTCAAATAGATTTACGGACAGCAATCATAGAAATTGCCAAACAGCGATCTTGTCATATACGTATAATTTGTTTAATACAGAGAAATGAAATCTACTAGTCGAGGCTAGGGTTTCAAAGCCGATATGTCTTTCAATATCGCTTCACAACTTAGTGTTAGAGAAATAAGAATAGAGTCATGATAATTGGATGTAATTTATCTACTTATACAACCCCTGTGTTTGTATATATACACGTATGTATGAGTGTGTTGCAAGTAGTTCTTCAAACAACGTCACACACATCTAGACAACAAGTCTAATAGTGGCAGACAGGTAAAGAAAGGAAGACGATACAGAGAGAAGAAAAGAACTGGCATACAAATGAAAAACTTGGCAATATGGAAAGGGTTTAATATTCATGAAAATAACATATTCTGTATATTTCTGTAAAAAGAAATAAACATAAAAGTGTCTACGGTAAGGTGAAAGTAATTAAAATTGCCAAGATCTCAATGAAATACTATTGAAGTACTGGAGGAAAGGAACAAGTGAAGAAGTAAGAAGCAGAATCTCTTCTTAATGAAAATCAGTAGCAAAGCGGATTACAAGTAGGGTTAACATCATAGCAGTGAGATAGTGTTATATGTGTTGTTGATGTTGTTGCTTATTGCCGTAGCTGAAATTGCTTTACAAGCTCCGTTATCTTGTATACTACTTTCCGTTTCA
>NC_068989.1:40373507-40377971 GCF_001194135.2 Octopus bimaculoides | reverse complement strand
GTTTCTTTCTAATTTTGAATATGGTACATATCTTTTGAATAGAAACGGAGCATCAACTCGCACTAACTCGCATGGGCCGTTTTAATTATTTGATGTGTTGAAATTGTTGATAACCATGGAAGCTGCTACGTAAATAAGTTTCTTTATGTTAGCAATGTATTAAAATTTTGTTAATTAAATCAATTCAAATAAAACTCTTAGTAAGAAATCAGTAAAAGTTTTACAAGAGGAATGCGCGTTGTGACCATAACAGATAAGTTGTTGGATAAGTCTCGCCACCATTCAAATTGAAGTCACAGTGAATTAGCACCGCAAGTAGCAACAATAGTCTTCGTGAAATCATTTACTATTTGGAGTACATCAATGAAGAAATATGGACATAGCATTGAAGTTGTCGGATAATTCTTGCCACTGTTCAAATTAAGGCTATAGTAAATTAGCACGACAGGTAGCAACAATAGTCTCTGTGAAATCATTTGCTACCTGGAATGAGCCAATGAAGACCTTTTCTACGTTAGTAGGAATTATTCTAACAATTATAAAACTTTAATTAGATAATATCAATCAACAGTCTAAGCAGGATGGTTTAACAATTGCTATAGTGTGTATATGAGTGTGCATGGACAAACAAACGAAACAAGTGTCTAACATTCAAACTAAAATGTAATAAGTATAGTCAGTTCCATCATTTTGCCAAATGTTGCCGGGCAGTATGTATTTATGTCAGCGAAACTTCTACTAAATAACAAGCAATCTGTAGCTTGATAACAGTAAAAGACACACAACTATGAAAGTAAACAGTGGTACACCACATTTAGTAATTTTCTAATCTTTTATTGATAATATTAGTTTGCCATTAATTCATCAGTCAAAAACTTAAGGAAAACTTTAACTATAGACATTATCGAGATTATTGGAAATGCGATTGTTCAAATTTCATAAATGATAAGATTACAAAGCAGAAATGTGCAATCATTGATTCTGCATACAAATTTAAAATATAGAAATGATCGCTTAACACGTAGTCATATATTGTTATAACAATTATCAACTGGATGTGAAGTTTCAAAAAGCTAGAATTATATGTAAGGATTCTGAGTACAGTGAAATAAAATATTCTTGTATGTATGTATGTATGTATGCATGTATGCTTAATTTAAGGTCATTTTAAGACAATTTAAGCCGGTCGCTAACAGAGCGACAAGAATTTTTGAGTTAAGACAGCACTCGCTGTTTGTAAATATGTGGTTGAGTTGTGTGTCGGTTGAGTTGTCAATGCAGACACCAAAGTATATGCATCTTATTCACCCAAAGAGTCACGATGGAATATCTTTGGAATGTTTAACACATCTTCACAGTGCCACTAATAGATTTGATTTAGCGAACCCGCGTCAGTCTCTTTTGCTTTTCGAAAAACCTAGTATTTCTAGGTTTATGTGTAAATTTGTAGGTAATAGCGTAATGCACCTAATGCACCTATGTTGATAGAAACTAATAAGAATTTATAGTTAGAATACAAGACCTGTAATTTCCGAATTAATTGCGCATAAATGTTCTCTGTTTCCTGGATTTCTGATTGTACATTCACATCTGCTGGGCAGCTAATCTCTACAACATTGAATAACTTGTTATCTGTCTCACAAGTCTGTTATGTTTGCACCGAATTGCTGTTTTTATTGGAGTGTTCTACTAGTATCCTTCGTTTTTAAAGGTGTGAATACATGATATATCTGATATACCTTTAATGTCAGAGAAATCACACGTATCGTCAACATTCTAAATAGTCTTTTGAACTATATCATGCCTCAGAGGCAGGTAATATCTCGTTAACATATTGGGGCAGCTGCTGATGTGGCTGATATCCTCCACACTCGCATAGCAGAGTCGACATTTTCAATCGCAATGTAAAAGTTTGTTGGTATCTTTGTCCCTTTTGTTTATCAGGTATTTAGTAGCTATCTCCTGTTCCTGGATAGCGAATGCTATCGCTCTAGGTGGGATATACTCTATCTATCACAGGTCAGGGCTAGTCTGCTCTTCTTGCCAACGCTATTATTGCCCTCTAGCTTATGGGTTATGTACCCAAGTATTGATCTTTGGTGGCACGATGTCCGATTTTCCTCCAAGCTTCTGTTTAGGTACGCCAGTTAAGCTTTCTTTGGGTCGCATGAGGTAGTTGTATTCTCAGCGTACCTACACATTATTTCTTCTCAGTGTCGGAATGTTGTTGATTTCTTCTGAATAAGCATGGGATGTACTCCATCTTTTTTTACTGTTCAGCAGGTGTTGTCTGAGTGATACAATGCGACATTCAAATGACTGCTTGGGCTGACTTTATGCTTCTACCACCATCACTTCACCTCAGATAGATCCTATCAAGTGTCGATGTTAATGTGAAAGCTGCCAGTGGTGGTCAGTACCTTTCAAGTTTTAATGTCCTGGCTACAGATCAAGTCAAGTGTCCAGCTCAATATCTCAAATGTTTGTACTAGCACTGGCACTGCAATAGCATTGTTAGATATGGTCTTGTTGAATGTATACAACTCCGAGTTCCATATTTTCCGAAGTCTACAGAAGTACTCTTTTCTTATTCTGGCTTTAGTCACCGCACCAAAGTATGCAACATTCTCTTCGATTCCTACTAATTTGTACATCATTAAAGATAGAGGAGATAATATGCAACTGATGTACATGTTTAATGTCATTAATCTTCCAGCGGTTGACTATGTAGGAGCATTTATCTTGCCCAAACTCCATTCCTATGTGGCATGAGATTGTTGTGGCTGGTTCTAATCGTCTCTTGATGTTGATCACGTTACTCGAATATAACTATCCCGCAGTCGTAGCTGGTGATTTGTGAATTCATTTTTGTCATTGCATTTGTTGATAGCGTTCAACTGTCATATCTTTTTCCTGGGTCTATGGATGTTATTTTAGAGGGAGGTAATCCCTTTTGGCTAAGTATTGTCCTTTGAATCGGTCTCTCTTACGGCCATCTGTTAGTGCATAGTTACTGTGGCGCTATATAGCAAAATGTACATTGTCCAAATGCTGTGAGTTTGAAATTTAGCTTGTACTCTCGTAATTTATTCGATGACAGTTAACATAAAGTCGGTCGTTTTTTTTCTCAACTCGTGTCGGTATCGTTCTCTTAGGCAGAGCATTATGTAAGTAGTGCAAATCTGTTAGAGCTTCAATGCAAGCTGCGATTTTAGTATCTTATATTTCTCGCTCTTTTTTGTGGGATCACAAGCGGTTGTCACATGTCCGTGTTGTTGTGGCGGTTTGATATTGTTGTGTTCGTCTTGGGCGTGTTTCTTGTCGTTCACAGCTTCTTAGCGAAAATGGTTTACTGTGTTTTAAATATGAATATTACCATTTCTACATTCTGAGTGATTTTGTTTGTTAGGGTGTTATATTGTTTTTAACAAATATTGGGTATTTTATCCCAATACTCTTTAAGTCTCTTCAAGTAGTTATATCGATGGATCTTCTTCAGCCTTTCTGTAGGAGTGGTATAGGTCTTGGTTCAGCTCGAAAGACCACTGGAAATTTTCTCGAAAGTCTATTCAATCTGTGATAGCTGACTCCGTCTTGTTTCGTCGCAATTGTGTATGTAGAGTAATCTTCAACTCGGTGTGTATTTCACACTTTGATTACTTCTACTTTTCAAAAGAGATTCTTTGCATTTATTCAAAGGAGATAACCATTTCTTTTGCTAGACTTGTATTAATAGCAAACATTATGAGACAGTATGCATGATCCGGGAGAATGGACAGGCCTCTATGCCAACGTGCCTGTATTCGACACCATAATTATGTATATATGAATGGATGGATGGATGGATGGATGAATGGATGTGTGCATCAATCTATAAGTGCCCGTGTTTGTGCCTCTCCACCATCACTTGACAATGGGTGTTGGTTTGTTTACGTCTCAGTAACATAGTAATTTGGCATAAGAGATCGGTATAATAAGTGCTGGACTCAGTGGTTTGGTCAATTAGTCCGATTAAAACTCTTCGACTCAGTGCTCCAGTAAGACTGCAGTCCAATGGTAGAAACAATTAAGACATGAAAGATGAAAGTTCAGGCTTAAAAATTTCAAATTTACTAAAAGTTTTGATGTTACTGAAATTGGTGCAGACATGTTAGGTAGAGTTGAAAAAGATCCCAAAATTTATTCTCAAAATTGGTTGGTTAAACATTTTTTCATTATAAAATAAGCTACACCCACAAAAACATACTTCATCAAAATTTCATTTAAGAATATACATACCACTAATAAATGTGAGGAAATTAAATCCAGAGTGGATGCTCACAAACTCATGCATATATGTATACAGACACATTTGTATGTATGTATGAATGTATGCATACATGCATGTATGCATGCATGTATATATGCATGTATGTACATACATACACATATATATATATATATATATATATATATATATATATA
>NC_068989.1:40368753-40373262 GCF_001194135.2 Octopus bimaculoides | reverse complement strand
AGAGAGAGAGAGAGAGAGAGAGAGAGAGAGAGAGAGAGAAAGAGAGAAGGGAGAGCGAGAGAGAGTGAGAGAGAGCGAGAGAGAAAGGGAGAGCGTGTGAGCGAGTTAGAGAGAGAAAGAGTCCTCATAAATGAAACATTACCCATACAAAATGGGAAATACATGTAGATGGTAGAGTTACCCCAATGCCACATCTACCACCCACAGAGAATACATACATAAGTACATTCGTTAGTAGGTAAATAGGTAGGTAGGTAGGTAGGTAGGTAGGTAGGTAAGTAAGTAGATAAGTTTGAGGTGGTTAAGTTAGATATATAGATTGTTAGTTACTTAAATATATACGCAGGTAAATAGGTGAGAAGATAGGGATGCTAATAAGTTGATAATATGGCAATTCGGTAGATGATCCATAGATAGATTGATAGATAGATAGATATATAGATAGATAGATAGATAGATAAATAGACAGGTAGATTGGTAGGTACATAAGTCACACAGAAAGACAAGCACATACACATATAAGGAGACAGAACACACATAACAATACACTCCACACACGCAAAAACATAAAAACACATTCATACACAACAGTCACATGTGCATACTTACACACACACACACACACACACACACACACACACACACACACAAACACACACACACAAACACATGAATATGCTGAGTACATATATACACAAGCACATACACACACACAAACACACACACACAGATACACACACACATATCAACGCAGCGGAAATTGAGAAATGAACTATAAACAAAGATATTATTTTTATTAATTGATTTGTTAATTACCTAATGGAATCTTCCAGCTCTAATCACTTCCAAAAGCTGATAATTATCGTGTTGACATCTTGTGTGAAACTTTAAAATTAAATATTATATAATTAAGTTTGTATTGATCATCACGTTGCACTTGGCTACTGATTCTTGCGATCGACAATTTTAGCTTCTGCTAGTTGAAGAAGACATCAGCTGGAACTTATACAAATTGTTTGGAATTGTTTACTGTGCATCTCATTTTGCTAGGAAGTAACCCACAAGCAGGAACATCCTCTGCGGCGCATGTAGAATTAAAGCGTATTCCATCAGGCGATGGAATAGTAACGGAATGATGCTAACTCGTTTTGAGCCACAAGTGACACATTATAAGCTATTTCATCAGACGTTGCCCTCTTATGCTTATTCAGTCCTTATTTAGAACAGCCATTGTCTTTGTCTACATTCACTTGCTCCTCCGTCGATTTCTTGAAAAGAATTGGTCGTATTACTGTGGGCGAGGATGAGGATTTTGAGCACAGTTCAAAGAACAAATCTTTCAGAGGAGCGGTATTTCTTTTCTAGTTATGTTATTTTTTTTTTTGTTACATTCATCGGAATTCACCTTTGTTGAAACATCATCTGTAAGGATTTTAAATTCTCATATCGATTAACCGATATACCGTATAACATATCGATTAACAGACATCTGTTGATACTGCTACCGTTTTGTCGTTATTATTCGAGATTTGTAATTAAAAAGTTCATTAATCACAAGAACAAAACAACAGCCACCTAGTACCTACAATCAAGATATATTCTTAGATATAAACATATTATTGATGAAAACATCTAAGCATTTCAAAAGGTTTTTGTGTGCCAGAAAAAAATAATGACCTCCAACCAGATTGCTTGGAGGTAATTGCTAAATTACTAATTTCTGTCATTTCACATCTATTAAACATGCTCTCTGGTATTAAAAGCTTGGTTGTCAAGAAAGTAAAATTATAAAACGAACTTAAGTGGCACAATTTATCTTATGTAGCATTGAGGCTATGATAGAAACTATTATCATTATTACTAAGGCTTGGCGGCATTTGGTCAGTCTTTACTTTCTGAGTTCAAATTTCACCTCGGTCGACTTCCCTTTCATCCTTTTCGGGTCGATAAAATAAGTTACATTTGAGCACTGGGATCGATGTAATGGACTTAACCCCCACCACCTCTGACATTACTGGTCTTGTGCCAAAGTTTGAAATCATTAATATCATTATTACTAAAGCGCGATCTGGCAGAACCGTTAGCTTCTGTCTTCAAACTTTCAGGCTTATACCTATAATTAACAGGATTATTGTCATTAATGAATCGTTAGCACGCTTGACAAAATACTTAGCGGCATTTCATCCATTTATACGTTTTCAGTACATTTTACACCGAAGTCGACATGAATCTTCATCTCTTCGAGGTCGATAAAGCAAAAACCAGTTGATCATTGATGTCGTTGTAATCGACTAGGCTCCGCCTCTAAAATGTCAGGCCTTGTGCCTAAAGTAAAATTATTATTAATGTAGTAGTTTATGTTGTTGTTGTTCAAGCAGAATCGTTAGTGTGCCGCATAAAATGCTGAACGCTATTTCTACCAGTTCTTCACGTGCTAAATCCAAATACATTTAAGGTCAACTTTGCTCTCTATCCTTTCGGAAACGATAAAATAATATACCATTTATGTAATTGACTAGACCAGTTTTATTTCTACATAGAAAATTGAAACATTGCGCCTATAGCAGAAATTATCATTATTGTCATTAAAACAGTAAACTGGCACAATCATTAGCATGCTAGGTAAAATACTCAGCTGCATATCTACCGCCTCTACCATAAAATACCAGTCAAGCACTGATGTAGATATAATTGACAATCATTTCCTCCCAATTTCTGACTCTGTGGCTTTAGTAGAAAAGAAATTATCGTCATCAATATATTTCTGCTTTCAAGGTTCCATGGTACATTCCAATTTGCAACAATATATACATTTATGTTCCTCTGGTATATTCCGCGGTTACCTTTGTTGCTCAGGCTGGAGTTAAATTTAAACGACAAAATCTATAATCAAAAGAATCGCAGCCGTGATTAGCTTTGTATTTTACGCTTAGTGCATCTAGAGATACATAATGCAATTTGTCATTCGATTCATTATTAATGAAAATATGCAGTTACTAGACACAGGTTTTTCACTGCTATTTCTTGTAAGTCACGTTGCTACTGTCTAAAATGCTTCAGTCTGTTCACATACATTTGCTCTCTCTTTCTGACTCCCTCTGTCTCTCTCACACTACGATGTACACGAACACACTCAACTCTCTCACACACACACACACACACACACACACACACACACACACACACACACACACACACACACACACACATACACACACACATACACACACATACACATACACAGACACACACATACTTGGTGGGAGTCGTATCTGGAGATACTTAATTCTCAGAATATTATACTCTTCAGATATTCATGGTAGAGATGCAAAACTTGCACCTGTTGTTATTATATGTTCGAAACCCAGAAATTTAGAGATTGTCAATTTTCTAAATGCTGAACGATCATTTGGTGCTCAAATTTCGGATGAAATTGGAAGCCTCGGACAGGAATATTACAACTTAATGAAAGGGAACAAGTTTAAACGTTTGCACACTACATTGACACTGCACTTCATTGAAAGCGTTTAAAGCATTATCTATGATGATTCCGGAGAATCAATGATGACCATTACCAAAGAACTTCAAGTGTCAGAGTGGAGCATCAGAATTGTGGTGTACGAGGACATTAGATACAAGTCGTATGTTCTGAAGAGAGGGCAGTAAAGACACGAAGAAAACTTTTGATCTGTGCCAAGTAGTTACTTAATGAATTTAAAACCAATCGAATATGAAATATTCAGTTATTCTCTAATAAGGAAATTTTCCATTGAGACCGAAATTCTACTAGAAAAAACTGAAAGATGATATTGTGCAGATCTCTGATGTTCTTAGAGTGATGAACTCAAAGATTCCAGCAGCTATGATGGTCTTGGCAGAAGTGAATAACGAAGATAATGCCATGTCGCCTGACATTGTTCAACAGCCTTTGATCTAATGCTGCTGGATAAGTTGAGTTACTCGAGATAGTTGTTAAGCCCTGTATGGATATTGTTTTTATTGTCCTGTACTCTTAGTTGAAAAATATACAGGTAAATTGACATAATACAATGCCTGCAAGTTGATGAGTACCACATATTCCTCTCACAAAATCAACGTAGCACGGGTATGGATATCAGACATTACGATCAGGATGACCTCCAACTCGCAGACTCCAAACACGCAAGATTTAAATCCTATGAAATATTATATTTGAAAATTTGTTGAATGAAAGGTTAATGCTATAAATTGTTGTTTGAAAAGTTATTATGCGAGAGATATAACGACATCCTTACAATATAATACCTTCCCGGCGGAAGGCCGCCATTGTCCAGGTGATGTGTGAAATGGATAGTGAACATTTTGTGGAGGAATGGCAACAATTTCAATTAAAGGAAACTTAGAAGCTAGAGGTAAATTCAAAGAATAATCTTATGAGAAATCTTATCGAGAACATGTGCACAACATTTTATTAACCTACATACGCATTTTCCATAATCTAGAAAAAAACTCGTATGTATTTTTTGTCTC
>NC_068989.1:40367780-40368590 GCF_001194135.2 Octopus bimaculoides | reverse complement strand
ATATATATATATATTCTTCATTAGGATGATTAGAATAGCTGTTTAATAATTCGTTTTAGAGTTAGATACTCTCCCTTCAGCTACGCATACATACACGCAGACACACTCACAGACACACAAACATACAGACACACACACACACACACACACACACACTCAAACACACACACACTCAAACTCACACACACACACATCCACTGCAGTGCCAGGAATTTCCCTCCTGCTTTAGTTTTGGCAGGTTGTCGATTGCATGCTGTGCATCTCTGCCAATAGGTTTAATGTAACTGAGTGGTAAAGCTCTTCCATTAGAATGCGGAAATCCTTACAATATACAATCTGATAATGTCTGCAACTGAGTTTGATACGCATGGCCAGTAAAGCCTTCCCTTATTTCAGTAAATACTAACAATGATGCATAGAATAAATTTATGAATCTCTCGTTGGTTACGCTTTCCGATGATTTTGGATCCAATGAGTAAGCTTCGCATACATGTGCGTGTATGTTTATGCATGCATATATATTTCGGTCACTAGATAGTGCCTGTGTGGTAAGTAGCATGCTTACCGACCACATGGTTCTGGGTTCATTCCTACTGCGTGGCACCTTGGGCAAGTGTCTTCTACTATAGCCTCGGGCCGACCAAATCCTTGTGAATGGATTTGGTAGACGGAAACTGAAAGAGGCCCGTCGTATATATATGTATATATATATATATATATATATATATATATACATATATATATGTATGTGCGTGCATATGTTTGTGCGTCTGTATTTGTCCCCCCAACATTGCTTGACAATTGTGTGTC
>NC_068989.1:40354099-40367770 GCF_001194135.2 Octopus bimaculoides | reverse complement strand
TGTATGTGCGTGCATATGTTTGTGCGTCTGTATTTGTCCCCCCAACATTGCTTGACAATTGTGTGTCCGTCTTTGTTCCCCCCAACATTGCTTGACAACCGATGCTGGCGTGTTTACGTCGCGGTATCTTAGCGGTTCGGCAAAAGAGACCGATAGAATAAGTACTAGGCTTCCAAAGAATAAGTTCTGGGGTCGATTTGCTCGACTAAAGGCGGTGTTCTAGCATGGCCGCAGTCAAATTACTGAAACAAGTAAAAGAGTAAAAGTGTATATGACATAATATGTCATATGTGTTTGGATATTGTTTTTATTGTCCTGTACTCTTAGTTGAAAAATATACAGGTAAATTGACATAATACAATGCCTGCAAGTTGATGAGTACCACATATTCCCCTCCATTTTCTTATTGCTATATATATATATATATATATATATATATGTGTGTGTGTGTGTGTGTGTGTGTATCACAAAAGAAGAGGTGTATTTCCATGCTGGAAAATATATACGCAAATTTGTTGTTGAAAATGCACCTATATTCGAAAAACTTGTTATTGTTTTTAAATAAAATTATTTACCTATTTACCAAACTAGTTTCAAAAATATGTTATGTTTATCAATGGAAAAATTTTTAATTATGTATTAGAAAAGCATGTTTAAACGTTTCAATATTTGCAAGTTTCGATAATATGAAATAGCTTTTAAATGTTCATAACATTCAATAATATAAAAAATATAGCTTTTCTTGTTTCAATGAACAAATTTCAATAGTGTTAGTAGTGATTGATAAAACATGCAGCTAATCAAAGTTTCGGTCATACTAAGAGGGACAAAAACAAGGCAGGAATGAAAATAGCAAGAAAAGGTTTTTGTTTACAGTTTCTGTGATTCTTTTTCCGTAGTGTGCAGAGAGTTTCGCCTGTAACGGTAATTTTTAGAATCTACTGTATTTATAATTTTTTCCGTGACGGATCTGATTTTTGATTCGTTAAAGTACTGATGACGTCTTGTTTTTTCTGATGTTCAAGTTTGTCGTTCTGCCTGGCTGGCTTCCCTGTACCGAACGGTCATCAGCCGTTCCAGCTGGTTGATTCTTTTAAAGGGTCATTTTGTTGTATTTGCTGCGGTACGGTTTTGATCTGAGGTAGAATTTCATTGATCTAGAGTTAGGTGATGTCAGCAATTGCTGTCTGTAAAATTTCATTAGTCTAGTGTTAGGTGACGTCAGTAACTAATGTTTGCATTGTGTTATTGTATGACGATTTGGAGTTGCGGTTTCGAAACCCATGTGGAAAGCTGTTACTAAAGTATTTTGAATTATGTCTGTTGTATCTGGTTGTTTCTTTTTTTGTGTAGAGAAATTAGGTCTTTTTTCCTTTTTCTCTTTAATATTTTTTTCTTCTTTCTAAAGGATATTCAGCTGTGGATTATATTTTTTAATGAGTGTGCTTTCCTTAATTAAACGAAATTGGGTTGAAGTGTTTCCAGTGCATTGATAGACTTGATATTTCGGCTTTATATTTGCGGGGAATTGGTTTAGGTGTTTGCTGACGGGAATTTTCCTGATCGTGGGGTCCCGGATTTGTTGCTTGTGTACCGTTAGTCTATCCTTCAAGGTCAAATTAGTTTGACCCATGTAGTCTCCACCACACCCTCCACATATGGGAAGATAGATTAAGTTCTTCGAAGCACAGGAGAAGTGATTTTTCATGGTAAAAGTTTGAACTGACTTACATTTGTATGTTGATCCCACTTAGAGGAAGATGCAAGTCCCGCAGTAAGGACGGTTACACTTTTTGACTAGCATGGTTGTAGTTTGGTGGGTAATTTGGTGCTGGTGAGTAACGTTTTTAGGGATTGCAGTTGTCTCTTGTCTTTAATAATTCTATGTGTTTCCAGTGACTTCTTCATTCGCAGATTATTCATAAGAAGTGGTATGTTGGATGACGTATGCTTCCATTTTACTCGGATTGTAATTCTGATACGTAAGATAAAGTTTTAAGTATGTCACGGTGCTTCTTTGTTTTCTGTAACCCTTGGATGTCTGTCAGTTTTGCACGTTCTATTCCGTTTTTGCCAACCTTGTCATGGCATAATTGGAAGTCCAAATATACGAGCACGCTAGACTGAAATTTGTAGAGAACTTCCAAAAATACTCACCAACTGGAAACGCACCTGAATGACAGTTTCATTTTGTGACCACATAACACTGAACGACTCTCAAAATAAGCAAAACTTAATAAACAGTATTATCCACAATATCTAATTCACAAACAACTACGCTTCCTGGACATCTTAATCATGAAAAGAGATACTGAAATTGAAACCAAGATCTTTTTGAAACCAAGGAACTCAAATAATATCTTCTATTCTCTTCCTGCCATCCAAATCATACTAAAATAACATAAACCCAAAATAGCAAATCTCCCTATTCTATCATTGCACCGGAAACACTTCAACCCAATTTCGTTTAAAAAAGGAAAGCATGCTCATTAAAAATATAAACCACTGCTGAATATTCTTTAGAAAGAAGACGAAAAAACACTAACGAGAAAAACAAAAAAGACCCAATTCCTCCACAAAAACCAACCAGATACAACAGACATAATTCAAGTAACTTTAGTTACAGTCTTCCACATGGGTATCGAAACTGCAACTCCAAATCACCATGCCAGAGCACAGCACAAACACTAGTTGCTGATGTCACATAACTCTAGACTAATGAAATGTTACAAACGCCAGTTGCTGACGTCACCTAACTCTAGACCAATGAAATTCTGCCTCTGATCAAAACCGAACTTCAGCAAATACAACAAAATGACCCTTTAAGAGAATTAACCAACTGGAACGGCTGATGCCGTTCCCTACCATGAAACCAGCCAGGCAGAACGACAAGCTTGAAAAACAAGATGTCATCAGTACTTTAACGAATTAAAAATCAGATCTGTTCACAGATAAATATTATAAATACAATGGATTCCCAAAAATACCGTTACAAGCGAAAGTTCCTGGACACAACGGAAACACTATCACAGAAACTGTAAACGAAACTCTTTTCCTACTATCTTCATTCCTCCTTTGTTTTTTGTTCCTTTTAACTTAGTGTGATCCAAAATTTGATGATCTACATTTTTTATCGAATACTACTAACACTATTGAATTTCTTTGCATTTTAAACAAGATTATCCACATTTTTTATATTATTAAATGTTCTGAACATTTAAAAGATATCTAGATATTTCATATTATTGAAACTTGTAAACATTGAAACTTTTAAACATGTATTTCTAATTCATAATTTTTAGTTTTTAACATGGATAAACAAAAAATATTATCGAATCTATTTTGATATATATGTAAATAATTTTATTTAAATACAATTACAATTTTTTCAAATTTAGGTGCATTTTCAACAACAAATTTGCCTATATATATGTGTGTGTGAAAAATTCGAGGGAGATTCCACTTCGTGTTAAATATAATTTAAGGTGAAAAAGCACAGAAATCTTGTTTGTATAGATGAAGATTATTTAATCCATTACCATATGTACAGAGTCGACCGGTTTCACTTCGCCAATCATGAGTCAATGTTATGAAATCATAGTAAGTTTTTGATTTAATCTTGCGTAGTCGGATGTATGAAACAGCTTTGCATTTATACATGAGAGTATAGCGCAATGGAAATAATCAGTGAATATAATGGGTTTTTTTTAGCTAAAGGGATAATCAGTGGATATAATATTTCTCAGTTAAGGGGAGGTAACTCCTTTTTTCCTTTTTTCTGATAGTTTTTTTTTTGTGAATTTTGTACTTTTCAAAAAATAGAAAACAGAACTTAACATGAATATATAATTGGATTCACAAATAAAAATTCAACCAGAAAAAAGCAAAATATTTACCTCCCTTTACCTAAGTAATCCACTGATCATTCCTTTAGCTAAAAATTGTTATAGTCACTGATTATCCCTTTTGAACTATACTCTCATGTATAAACGCAAGACTGTTTTATACCTGCTTCTACGCTAGATTACATCAAAAGCATAACATTCAGTCCTGGTTAGCGATAAATAATCTTTATTTAAGCAAACAAGATTTAAACAAAAACCTTTTCTTGCGTGCATGCGTGCGTGTGTATGTGTATGTGTGTGTGACCATCTCCATTTGCCACGCCAGTTTACGCAAAAATCCTAAGTGGAAATTCACGTAATGTTTGCACTTTTAGACATTCGAGAGGCACTTCATCAGACTTGAATAAAGGCATGTTGCCAGGATGTATTTCTGATGGAGTGTCTTTCTATTGTCTAAAACTAAAGATATATATAAAGCACATACACACTTACACACATACTTATACCTACGCAGACACAAATTAATATTGCTCTCTAATTATGGTGCAAGGCCAGCAATATCCGGGTGGGGGCTAAGTCGATTACATGATTCCAGTGTTCAACTGTTACTTACTTTATCGATCTCGAAACGATGAAAGGCAAAGTCCATTTCGGTAGAATTTGAACTCAGAACGTAAAAAATAAACGAAAGGCCGCTAAGCATTTCTGCTCGGCGTGCTAACGATTCTGCCAACTTACTGCCTTAAATAAGGCGGCAAGCAGGCGGAAGTGTTAGTACGAAGGCGAAAAATGCTTAGCTATATTTCTTTACATACTGAATTTAAATTTTGCCGATGTCGACTTGGCCTTTCACCCTTTTGGAGTCGATAAAATATGCACCACTTGCGCAGTGGGGTCGATGTAATCGTCTTACCCCCACCCTTGAACTTACTGGCTTCGTTTTAAAATTTAAAACCAATATGGAAGTCATAGATCCCACATTTGGGTAATGCCTTTCAGCATTCAAGTAACACCGCAGAACAGGAAGCATGTAGTAGACGTGTCTGTCTGCTATGTCTAATCTTAGAACATTACTAGGTATGAATTTTAGACGTTTCATATTTAAATGAAAGTAAGAGAATAAATATCTGTAGGCGTATTTTTTGCTGAGCATTAGTAACAGCTATCAATTTAAACGCCATTCAACATACACCGTCCGTTTCCTTAAATTGACAGCACACTTCCTCCTACATTTAGATCATGCTGGAATATAATCAAATGTAGAAGAATATAATCCACAGGAAAGATATAGTCCTGCTGTGGCTATATCTTATGGTAAATATCAATGTCCTGATCTATCAATCACTTCTTTATCCTGGGTGGAAATAAAACTGAAATATCAAAAGTACAATCAATATTCAAAATGTACTTAATTTGATGCAATGATGTTGCTACTCCAAGTAGTCAGAATACAGAATAAATACTTTTCATCTTCTGGTCATAGGCTCAAATATTTTATAAGCTTTAAAAAATGGACTGATGTAATTTACCTGGTCTGATTTTCTACGTAATTTAGAAATATGCAGTGAGAAATATCTCTAACCACAAATTATATTTGAGTAGTTGTAGTAGTGAAGGCGCAAAGCTCAGTGGTTAGAGCGTCGAGCTCACAAATATGAGGTAGTGAGTTCGATTTTCGGACTGGACTGTGTGCTGTGTTCTTGAACAAAACACTTTATTTCACGTTGCTCCACTTCCCTCATCTGACGTCACTGGTGCCAGGCTGTGTCGGCCTTTGCCTTTCACTTGGATAACATCGGTGGTGTGAAGAGGAAAGGCTGGTATGCATGGGTGACTGCTGGTCTTCCATAAACAACCCTGCTCGGACGTAGAAGTAGTAGTAGTAGTAGTAGTAGTAGTAGTAGTAGTAGTAGTAGTAGTAGTAGTAGTAGTAGTGACAGCAGCAGCAGTAGTAGAAGTTGTAGTTATTGTTGTTGCTGTTTAGCCTCCAATCATTAAGACAACAAAGTGCATTGGGAAGGGAGTTGTCAGGCTTAGCAGTTAACCGACCGCGATATGGCATTCTCGTTTTCCTTTGATCTTCCTCCCTAGAGAAATCACATCAACCAAGAAATATCATTTATTTCATCTGGAAGATACAGCTTAAACTACAAGATGCAATGCTTGGTTTTGGCCAAAAACCATGACGTTTATAGACCAGTAAGTTTATTGGCGTTAATGCTCCGTTTAAACTGTTGAATATCAACACATGTGGGAAAGCTATGATGAAAGATAAGATTTCACTAAACCGATGTTCTGCCGATAAAGGAATTGGAATAGTGGTTATTATAAGAGCTTGGAGCTTTTGGAAATCTATAATGATGGGTGGTAGAGAGATGAATGGATTAGAAATACATCACCGACAGAGTTTTGCGAACATCTGGCTTCCAACAGTAGGCTCCGAACATCTGGCTCCGAACTGTAAGGTTACAATGAGAGCATCATTGTAACCTTAGAAGAAATACAGAGAAAAGGCAAACCTGTTGTAGAGACTCTGTAAGTGAAAAGATACCACTCACCCGAGTGACTTTTCTCTGGATGTGATCCGAACTCTCAGTCCACGTAATAGTAGTGACGTTCCAGATGTAGGTGCAGTTTTCCCTGTTAGTTTCACTAGAGCCTTGAAGAGTGGCAGCAGTAGTTGATGACTGAAATAATGTCTTCCTCGTAACAGAGAAAGGTAAGGTTTGAGAATGTGACCATGCTGGGGCACCACCTTTCAGTCTGATTACATTTCTTTTTGTATTGTATCTGGTGAAGTAGTGAGGCGGCTAGTGCTGCTCTTCTATGTGCCTCCAACAGCGATATGAGTTCATGTGGATTCTCAGATAAAAATGTTTGCAAACGCTCTTTTAAGACTTTCACATCCACATCTAGCAGATCTCTGAGTCTATTTGGCAGAATACTGAATAGTTGTGAACCCTTGAAACCCAGGCTGTTACAGTACTGGATCCTTATTCTAGATAGAGTAGACGGGATCATTGGTATTATGTAGTGCCGTCCAGTTCAGTGGTTGGTATAGCATTCAATTCAAAATTTGGCAGCTGAACCTTCCAGGATCTTCCATACGTATATCACTTCATATCTTTAGCGCCCTCTCTCCTGGGAGTAGAACTTCGGTTCCTTTAGCTTCTCCCAGTAGCTCATCTGTTTCACCGATTCAGTCTTCTTTGCATAATGGCTCTGAATTGCCTCAAGTTCCACCACCAATTTGTTTTTCTGTGGTGATCACAGATAGGAGTAGGAATTTAGACGTGTGAGAATGGAAGTTTGCTATAGAAGTAGTATGGTATCCATTTTCATGGTTCTGGATGATCCATCGAGTTATTCTCTTGCTCAGTGTTGCCATTTTGGTACTATGCACATGGAATGTATCATCATTATTCATGTGGATTCCCAAGTCCCGTATCGACTCTGACCCTGAGACTGCACTACACCCTGGCACTGTGTATTCCGATTGTAGTCTGTGGACCGATACTGAAGTGATTGAAACTTCTCAGTATTGAACTGCATGTTATTTTCATCAACCCATATTGTGTATTGCGGTTTTAGTGTCAAATGATACTTGACCGCCTGCGATACTTTTGTATCATCTAACTGTATGGCTGAAGGCATGTCTGAGAGAACCACCACAAACAGTATTGGTCTTAATAAAATTTTTTGACGAACTCTGCTGAGAATTGATGTTTCCCCAAAGAGAGTACCATTGACTGCAAGTGTGCTACTTCTGCCTTTTAAAATATCATGCAGCCACACATCCAGATTTTCAGCGACACCATTGTCACACTTTTTGACATATCATTCCATGATCATTTTATCAAAGTTCTTGGTAAAGTTGAAATATTTCACATCCACATTTGAGTGTATGACCTACTATTTCAGTACTCAGTCATAATGTTGTTGTAACTGAGGCAACTTCTCCTTGGACGGAAGCCATGTTGTGTGTTTGTGAGCAAGTTATTTTCTTCCAGAAATATGATCAGACTCCTTCTGAAAATGCGTTCTATCAGCTTGCTAACATGAAGTCACAGCGATAAACCTGTAAGTTTCAGTATCTGACCTGCTTCCTCCTTTCGAGACAGGGCATATTATACCTTCTTTTAAGTTTACCACGTTCTCCTTACCATGCAAGGAGACTCTTAAAAAGTATCTGCAGTACGTTTTTGAGAGCTCTCTTGCATGACTTTAAAAGAACATTCAAAAATCCATCTAGGCTCGTTGTTGAATTTGAATTCAAATCATCAGCGACTGATTTTACATCTTCCTCATTTATGTCGATGTAATCGACGGTTGCCTCTTTTCCATGCAGTGTTGAAAAACTCATCCCACTGGCTTATTTACATATTTCCTTGAGTAAAAGCGAAGGCTGTTTGAAATTTTTATTTAGCACTTCACTTATCCTCCAGGGGTTTGAAGCTTGTGAGCAGTCGGCTTCAAACAGTGGTCTGTCTTGTAGTGCGCCGAGGCGTATTCTTTCGCAAATATTTAGAATGCTTTAGGATTCTTTTTTATATTTTTCATCGTCCTGGTTTCTCTTTCTACCCTTTTCTTTATGGAGGGATTTCTCGCTATCATTAAGTTGTTTATTTAAGCGATAGAAGAACTTTATTCTTCTCATAAGGACCCTCCTATCTCGTGGGATGATGTTTTTGTATGTAATAGATCTCTTGCATGGAACAAATTTAACGCTGACATTATTGACATTAACACTTTATGATTCATATCTTGCATACAGAGACTTTTAAGTCAATTTTGTTAGTGTATCTGTTTTTCAATTGACTTCCAGTTCGCCTGGAAGGAGTTAAAAGTGGATATGGTTTAGAAAAATAAGAAAATCAGTGAATTTATTGCTTTCTTGATCTACTCTCTTTGAAGAGGAATGTTATAGTAACGTAATCTGTTACGTACAATAAATAAGGTAACCAGACAACAGTAAAATAATTTAACGAACTAAAAAACCTCTTTACAAACCAACAATCAATATTCCTTGTGAACTAACCAACCAACACCTTCTGACTTTACGAACTTCATGAACTTACACGAACTAACACGAACTTCACTCGACTCCGAACTCTGAACCTTGAACTCACTCGGATCGTTATTATTTCTACTTTACTCGGACAAGTTTATCTCTAACAAGGGGACATAGTAACTCTCATCACAACATCTCCTCTTTTGAGATTTTGACTATTGTGAGGAAGTGGAATTTCTTTCATTTTGTTTTCTTTGCAGCACCTCTCATTGTTTTTTTAGCTGTTTTATCTTAAATGTTGCCCGACGTTTAAGGTAGTATTGTTTATTGCATACAGCACTTGTTTTTAGTTATACTAAGCACTCTTGTTTTTTCGTGGGGTGGTGGTGAAAGTTTAATATCTTTTTCGTTTAGGTATTAGTTCCGGATATGCAGTCTGTTTTCGTTTTCTGACGTCAGTTCTACGGGGTTCAATATCTCTCGGTGCTGGCACTTCAAACATATCATAGAAGACTTCTATTCGTATTACCCTTCGTTCTTCTGTATATCTCATCTGTAACTGGTTAAAGTGTCTCTTATGTTTTGAACGTTGTCTTTTAATTAAATACTTCATGTTAACTAATCTTTTGATTACACAACCATCCTTCCAACTTTCTTCACTATTTTTGTAAATTTTAAAATGAACTTATCTCTGACTTCGAAATGGGTGGTCGATAATTCTTGTATTTACTTCAAATGCATTTTTGTCTTTCCTTTATATGTATTTTTTCTTCGCAATAAGTTCGATTTTATTTTACACGCGAACATTAACACTGCTGGTATTTTGATTTGGCACTATTCGATATATTCTTAAAAATTTTGTTAGTACCTCATCATTATCTAGCTCGTTCCTAACTTTCCTTAGAGCTCTTTTGAATATGTCGGCAAATCTTTCCGCCTGCCTATTTGACCTCGGGTGGTAAGGCAAGGTAAAAATGTGGTTTATGGCATGTATTTTGCAGAAATTTCTTAATTCATATCCCATGAATTGTGTTTCATTACCTGAAACTAAAATGTCTGGAACACCGTATCGAGTAAATAACTCGAGTAGGAACTTAATTGTTGTCTTTGCTGTGGGTTTATTGCATTTGCATACCTCTAGCCACTTTGTATATCTATCCATAACGATTAGAGAGTATGCGCTGTTCACTGGTCCAACATAGTCGAAACGTATCCTGGACCATGGGCTCACAGTTTCTGTGCATAGACTTAGTTTGTCCGAGAGTATTTTTATTGGGACAATTATTTACGTTTTAACAATAGAGATTTTTGGAGAGGTCCTATAAACCGAATAATTCTAAAGAATCGGTACCAAACAAATCGATTGCATTTTTAATGACGAAGATTTTTGCATTGCATGTTTTTCTTCGCCTATGAAATTTAATTTGACGCCTGTCCCGCTACCAGCAGATTTCGCTGTTTTTCTCAACATAGGTTTCCCTATTTTCTTCATGTGTCGATATTTATTATTGAACTACCACTTCCAGTATCCAATTAAAGTTTAATGTGCTTTCCATTTATTTTTCGTGCACGAATTTTCTTATTTGGGAATCGATTTTTATTTCTGCTGAGAGCACTCTAGAATCTTTAACATTTAACCTTTGTAATTTTGTTCTGCAGTGTGAATTCTTGTGACCAATTCTTTTGCAATTGTAGCATTCTTGATTTGTAAATGGACAATCTTTTTTGAAATGTATGCCCACACATCCATAACATGGATTAGGACGTGATGCTCTTTTTTGGTTGTACTTTTCCGGTCAGCATATCTGTATTTTTAAGGAATCCTTTCCTTGAATATTTTTCTACATCGTGTTTCAGACTTACCGTCCTTTAGCATTCTTCTGCCACGGACTGTAAGGTTAGATCTTGGTTCGCTTGTTCCAATTTAGAAAGAATACTTACCCGAATTTCTGTATCTTTGTTTGCTGTAAGACCTTGTACGAAAATAAGACACTTGAACATCTCAGGTATAATTTATTTGAGTTTAAAACTTTCACACATCCTGTTGACTGTTCCTGCGTATGTGATAAAAGTCATCGTGTTCTTTCTTCGTTATAGTCCAACACTTCGTTCAAGTGTTAAATAGAGAATTTTTATCACCGAACATATTAGACAGTAATTCTATTGTTTCTTTAGAACAAATTTCATTTTTTATTTTTTTGGCAGTATGAAATTACAGTAACGTTCATGTTCTAAAGGAGCTAATTTTCGCAGTAACAATGTTACTTTTTGTTCGTTTGACTATGACTTTCAATCTTGCTTAAAAATTTCCCGATACATTCTGTAGTACGATGCAAAAAGTTATACCATCCTCTGGGTTATAACTGAAATCATTAATCGAGTTCGAAACGCCGTCTGGCGGAAACGAACATAACTCATTTTAGGACTTCTTTGAATATAGCTCCAATAATTGTTGTTGTCGTAGTTGTTGCTGCAATAATTGCTTCTGCAACTCCTGCTGCTGGTCTTGTTGCTTTTGCAACTGTACTATGGAAGCTAATATGTTTTCTATTATTCAACAAGTATCACGAACAAATTGTTAAATAACCTCCGCGAACTTAGAAAACCTCGTCGCCAGATGTTGTAACGTAATTTATTTACGTATAATAAATAAAGTAATTAGATAATAGTAAAACAATGTAACGAACTAACAAATCTCTTTAGGAACCGACAATAATCAATATTCCTTGTGAACTAACCAACCGGCACTTTCCGATTTCACTGCGAACTAACACGAACTGCGCTCGACTCCGAACTCTGAACCTTGAACTCACTCAGATCGTTACTATTTATACTTTACTCGGGTCAGTAAGGGGCGTCGTAACTCTCATCCCAACAGATCCTGAAAGATAAAAGCAAAAGCTTAGAGAGGGGTCGTCGAAGAGTAAAGTAGAGAAAAGCAATTTTTTTTTCAGTTTGCCTTTCAGTCTTAGTAATATAAAAGAGTGGTGTTAGTTTTTTCGTATTCTATTATTCTCTTCAAGAAGGGAGTGTGAAAAAGAGAGACAAAACAAAAAAGTGGGAGGTCAAAGACAGAAAGTAGAGAAAACAGAAATTTTACTGCTTGCATTACAGCCGTAGCCAGCAGACGCGCTGTCAACGTATTTTGTACTGAAACGCTGATGTTTTTGCTGCTCTTTATGACAGAGATTAAAGTCTTGCCCATTCAAAGGACTTAGATATTTACTCATAGCCGAACAGATAAAGACGAGAAATTAGTCTTCAGTCCATTTATGCTTGTTCTGTTGCTGATTGTGGTTTATTTCGTACGATTATTCGGTATTGAATAGTATTTACTGCTTTTAAAAAGATTTAACCTATTGAGAATATTCTTGGTCCCTTCTTAAGACTAATTCAGTCATGCAACTTCTTGATTCTTCACACTTGGTGCAAAAAGAAGCAACCAGTAAAGGTTCTTTTTTTGTGATTAAAAAGTAACAGTATTATTCATTTATCCATACCAATAATTTAAAATTTAATTTTAAATATTTAAAATCATTTAAAAACGGTAACGTAGAAAAGTAAAATAGCACCTAAATTTTAAATTTTGTGTTAGAATAAAATTTTGATTCATTTAAAGGCGTTCTAACTCAGTAACATTTTTCACGCTTTCATGCTCCCCAGGATGGAAAAAGAGTCAATTAGCTCAGATTTCTCACTACTTTCCCGACCTTATGCAACGGGAATCTTCAAAGATAAGATTTTGAAAAGTAAGTATCAAGTATCTAACAAGTCAAAGACATAATACGGGAACTTGAACTAAATGAAGCTTAGGCAGAAGAAAATTACTACATCTGTTTCTGTCCATACTTGCTACATGTTTCTTGTGAGAAATCGTTTTATTCATTAAAGCGAGTAAATAAAGAAATAAGTGAGGACAGATTGGGTAATTTGGTGTCCATTCCCACGGCCAAAGACATTTCAAGGAAGATGATGGTAGAACGTGATGCTGATATATTTTATAGCAGAGTTATTGTTGAAATTGCCAAAGAGAAACTAAAGATTGAACTGATTTACAGATAAACTTTTTAAAATGTTATTATTTATAGGTTCTTTTATTATCTCAGATTTCTATTGTAATCAATAACAGCCATCATAGACAGCCCGCCGTCAGGAAATTGCTAATGGGGGAACGGCAAGTCCAGTGGGAAGGTGTATCAAACTCGAAGCGTGGACTGAGGTAGAAGTGCATTTTGTCACATTAAAACTAGCTCATATCGCATCTACTGACGGGGTGGGGAGCAATAAATACCTTTCAGGTGATGGAGGAATGAGGCATCACTGACCCACTCTCTGCCGTGACGATTAACCAGCATCATGGACTGCATACCCTGCTTTCCAAGTCACACTTCGCTACTGATATATACAAATACGATAATGTACTGATAATTTAGTGAAAATAGTTTAAACTCTAGGATTCAGTACAATATCAAGAACAGCAAAGTTGAAGAAATTTACAACCAGGTTCTAGATGGTGTGGCTGAACAACATGCGAAGCGCGGTGAGCATAAAAAAGTGTTTGAAGAAATTTGTTTAACAACATGTTGCAAGAAGTAATTTGACACGTTGAGATAAGATTTAAAACATTATTGTTTTAAATCTTTGAGTTTAAATTTGTTGGATTGTTAAATTTCTCCCACGTGGCCCCAACCTCTGGGTGAAACGAGTTAAAAAATAAAAGAATAAAAGAGTACAAGCATATATAATACATACATATATGTATGTATAAAAATATAAATCTATCTATCGTATCTATCTGTCTACATCTATATATGT
>NC_068989.1:40352296-40353450 GCF_001194135.2 Octopus bimaculoides | reverse complement strand
TATATATATATATATATATATATATATATATATGATATGATATATAAATATGTGATATATGATATATCAATCAAGGGGAGACTATAACATCATTTGTGTTGCAGATGCAGTATTCCATTTTCAAAACTGGATGCGATTTACTACGACATATAACATTTGAGCAAAAAGATGTTTTTCAAAATTGTTTTTTCCTCATCTTATTCTTACAGTCATATATTAAATCAATTTTTACATTTGTTTTCAGTTTATGAAGAACTCACCCAACAAATACAGAAAGGTATAATATGATCGGCATATAAGGTATTCTATGATGTCAAGCAGAAACATTTTGAAAGATCTTGAAATCTGAATCCACGTTGAATGATCGAATGCTTCTGTCAGTATAATTGTTATATAATATATTGATTTCTGTTTGAAATAAAACAGAATAAAGGCATAAAAATCTTACAGACAAACACTATGATAAATAACAACAAACCCATAGCAAGATCTAAAATAAAACCTGAGCTGAAATATAACCTTACAATGAAAAGAATAGATTATACCAGTTTATATTATATAAAAAATTAATCAAAATATTTCATTTTCAAGATATGGTGACGTTGAAACCAATATATCTGAAAGATAAATGATGGTATTTATAATATTATATCAGCTATTTTACCAGATTGATATGAGAGCACATATTATTATAGATTAAAAATTTGCCAACTCACAAAAGTATAAAATCTGACATTGATTTGATTTGGAGAGAATCCTATTATATTTGTTGTTGTTATTGTTGCTGTTTAGCCTGTCAATGGAAAATATTTCTTTCATTGTAAATGTTTATGCAACAAATAAATCAAGATTGTAAGATGTCCTTATGAAAAGAAATATCGTCGCAAAGGGGCGAAGCGAGGATACTGTATTGAATTCTATGACTTAAATGTAGAAGCAAAAATATCGATTTTTAACTCAAATGCATTTGCCTGTTGATATTTACACCAGCTCAAATAAAAATAAAATTTTGGCCTTCCTTTTATCTCCCTCTGTTTGTCTGACTGTCTATTTCTCTAAAAACACACTCACATGGATCCTAACGCACACTAACACATATGTATATATATATATATATATATATATATATATATATATATATATATATATAGTGT
>NC_068989.1:40346166-40350375 GCF_001194135.2 Octopus bimaculoides | reverse complement strand
GAACGTGATGCTGATATATTTTATAGCAGAGTTATTGTTGAAATTGCCAAAGAGAAACTAAAGATTGAACTGATTTACAGATAAACTTTTAAAAATGTTATTATTTATAGGTTCTTTTATTATCTCAGATTTCTATTGCATTATTATTTTCGATGATGCATTCGAGATTGTGGTCGTACGAATTTTTTTATCTGTCAAGTACATACTTGTTGCAAAGTGTCTAATGGACAAGCCTTGCTATATTGTTGTGGCGTCTCATATTCCTTCTGGGCTAGTGGCGTACTTTGGCTGGTAATATCCCATACAGTTTCACCATTTTGTCCGCAGATTCTGCACTTATCACTTTCTGATGTGCTGTCTATTCTGTATATTATATAGTTTTTTCTTAGCGCTTGCTCTTGGGCAGCACAATTTAGACCTTCCGTTTCCGGTTGTAAATCACTTTTAGTCATCCACAGCCATCCTTTTTTTCTGTCTCTCTCTCTCTCTCTCTCTGTCTTATTTTCAACATCCCTATGAAATTGTCCATGCATTCTGTTGTTTACCCATCTATATTCAGTTTCATTCGTTTTCAATTGCTTGTATAATGCTTTATCTTTGCAATATTTCATCCTACACAAGGCTGACCTTCAAATAATAGCGGTTCTGTGGCATTTTTTACATACCATGCCATGTTGTTTTCTTCTGTTCTAATGCTGTGTTCACATCCAATCAGGCTTCTTCCCCCTCTTTTTCTTGATATATACAGTCTGTCTGTGTCACTGTTTGGGTGGAGTGACCCATATCTAGTTAGTAACTTCCTTGTCTTTCTGTCTAAGCTGTTTAGTTTGTCTACTACTGTCCATGCGATTACCCCTGCTCCATATCTAAGGTGTGAAACCACCCAGGTGTTGATAGCTTCAACCTTATTCTGTCCGTTCAATTTCTACTTAAGGATCAGTCTCAGTCTGAGCAAGTACTCCACCTTATATTTTTCTCTCATTTCTTTCTCCATCAATTTCTCCATCAATTTCTCCATTTCCCAAATCCCTAAGTACTTATAGCCCGTCTCTTCTATTTGTTTCATAACTTCCCCCGACGGTATCACTAGTCCGTCCATACATTTGATTTTGCCTCTCTTCAATACTAACATACCACACTTTTTCAGTCAGAACTCCATTCTGATATCAGCACTGAAAGTATACACCGTATCAACGAGGGAACTGACTTAGGCTTCATCTTTACCATAAAGTTTGAGGTCATTCATGAATAGCAATTGGTTGACTTTCTGTTGTCGGCTTTTGAATATATACTCAGATTTTGCATTCCTCAGAATCAGTGTTAGTGGTATCAAGAACAGTACAAAGATCCGTGGGGACAGGCAGTCCTCTTGTCATCTCAGTCACTCCAAATGATAAGCTTTACATCACCAAGGATCTCTCCTACCGAAAGCACATCCTTACCATAGGGAAGATCGCCTCTCACTGGCTGAACCATTTCTCCCGTAAATATTTATCTCCCCAACAACTGCTGACACGATACAGAACTCGAATGTTTTTCCACAATAAATTATTGCTCTCATATCTAAGATACTACTGCTACACATAGAGTGTGTCCTATATCGTACCCAGGGAGGAGCCACTGGTCTGATTTGACATAACATCACTGACATACGCCCAGGCCTCTAACGGTCAAGCATGCTGTCTGCACTCTCCGAAAACTCGTCTACAACTATAATCTGTTACAGAGAGTTTGAGTTCTTCTGCATTGTTCAGTCATACAAACCAGGCCAACACTTTACTCATATTCTCATCAACAGCTTTATATTCAACCCACATGCGAGGGCAAACCGATTTGCTCACATTTTCTTATCCAGAAAATCGTCTTTCTGAAATCTCCTTCTCGTTCATATATTTATAAATGTGTCGACATATAACAGATTAAATGGAGTATTAATCTCATCAAGCTCAATGGTCTCGAAAGACCTACGAACTTCTTTCTTCGAAGCTTTTAGATAAGAGAATCTTCACATAAGCGCTCAGACAGAAAGAGAAATATGCACTTTACTTTTTATCGTATATGTCTAAGTTTTATGTTTGTGTTGTAGTGACAAGTCTGTTGTGATGACGCCTATTGGGGAAGAACCGCATTAATGAAAAAATATAAATTATTTCACTTTCCCTTAATGATATGTTAATTCCTTATAAACACCGATTCCTTCAGATTATTTCCCCTTTTATTCGGATTCGGCTGAATCTAATAGTATGTGTTCTATAGCATTCTTTACAAACGGAATTAATTTCAATATACCAAGAATTTAATCTTATTTCTCCTTTCCTTCATTCATAACTATGGTCATCCTACATTATTTATTTTGATTCCATACACAAACACACACAAACACACGCCCAGTAAGTTACATACATACTGCCTAAATATCACTCTTGAGAAATTAGGCTTCTCAAAACCAGAATGAAGAAAGCTAATTCGAAGATTACAGATCGAGTACATCACCGGAACAGCAAATATCTGTAAAACTTTCCAGGATTTTATCATTTAAATATATATGAGTATGTCTAGATATGTAATTACATGCATGGGAACACATAAAGCAAAACATACAAATCTGCACCTATACATACATATTTACATACACATACAAACAGAAATACCGTGTTGTTGATATTGAAATTCCAATGAAGGAACCTTCAGTCTAGGTTAAAAACTGGCTGTTTCTCTATTGGCAAGACATCTTGAAATAAAATTCAACAAGGACATACGTAAATACATACGTAAATACATACGTACATACAAATAGATAAATGTACTTTTATATGAATATACATACCTGTATGTATATAAAGAAAACAGAAGTATTGATGAACAACTATTGACTTACATCAATTATTATTTATTAATTCAATGCAAATAGACTACATCCTATCTAACAGCTGTTTCTGCTTCCAATGTTGCATGGTATTGCCACTGATATGCTAAAAATATTTATCATATTTGGTAATAAAACCGATCTGAAACAAGGAGCTTCATCAAAGTGAAGAATAAATAAAGAAGAACCTCCCCCTATCCAGAAACATTTCTATAATTTTCCTACGGAACAAATTCGTTTCACCGTTTTTACTAATTTCGCATTCTTATCAAAAAACTTTTGGACCATTTTCAACCCCAGCCATCTTACTTCCTAAATGTCCAAACAGGTTCCTCTCTTAATATTCATTCGATAATATTATTTTAATCTAGTATTTACGATCTTAAGCGTTTTACAACATAACATTTTCCTATTCATTTATTTATTTATCTTGCCCCGTATAACGGTCTAAATAGCTGGTCTATTGTTTTATATTTCAACTGACCAATTACATCGAACGTTGAAACGTGGCCTATGTCACGTAGAACAACAGGTGGAATGGCTTAATCACATGCTAGAAAATAAATAAAATTACATTTAACCGATTGGCACTTTATTATGATTGATACTATTAATTAGTACTACATACAATAATTATAAATTATTATGTTTAATCTAAAACCTTACTGTGTCTTCACTCCTTCTCCGACTAAAAACTGTTGACGTATCCCACTATCATTTAAAAAATTATTTATCCATCCTATCCCCCATAGAAAGGATTAATCCGCCAATTGGTGGTTTGGTTTAGTCAATTACTTAACGTCCCAAAGAGATACTCAAGCAAAATCGTATGATTACAACCGTATTCAACTTTTCCCTTTGTCTTCTCTATGCCCTTCTTCTTTAATTATTGTTCACTCTGATGGAGCTCCTTGTTTCAGATCCGTTTTATTACCAAATATGATAAATATTTGCATATCAATGGCAATACCATACCACTTTGGAAGCAGAAACAGTTGTTAGATGGGATGCAGTTTGTTTGCATTGAATTAGCAAATAATAATTGATGTTAAGTCAATTGTTGTTCAATACTTCTATATTTTCTTTTTTCTTTAAATTTTGCTTCTTGATAAACCGATGTTTACCTATAATTTATGAACTTAGTACGTTTGCATATGTATGCCCATGGTTAAAAATAGGTAATATACCAGTAGTGTAATGGATACTTCTATCCCTTAGAAGGTTATTTTAAACTCAGCTAACCTCCGTATGTATGTATGTATGTATGTATGTATGTATGTATGTATGTATGTATGTATGTATTATGTATGTATGTATGTATGTTTATATATATATATATATAT
>NC_068989.1:40343454-40345643 GCF_001194135.2 Octopus bimaculoides | reverse complement strand
CACACACACACACACACACACACACACACACACATATATATATCGTGGTTGTCTACTCCTTACACAGAGTTTGACCACCTCCTGCACCTACACCTTAGCCCTTTCATGGCGTCTGATGTGGCTTTTTAAACCAGACAATGTTTTGAAAAAAACACCCACAATTGTGTTATTATAGATAGCAATACAAATAACTACCAGACAATTAATAACACCAATGCAACCAATAATCATGTACATGTTAATGAACATAATAATACTTCAACTGTTAACATAGTTGATGAGATAAATCTTCCTAGCTCAAACAATATCACTTGCATATCCAGTAATACAACCAACAACATTGATATAACCAATTTAGATATTTGTATTAACAATCAACATAGTAATATATATATATATATAGCTAATAATCACCTTGATTGCAATTGTAGAATTAAGGCCCGCTGCCCGGTATCTGGCCGTTGTTTAGCCCGTAATGTGGTCTATAAATGTACAGTAGCTACTCCAACTAATAATTACATTTATGTTGGCTGCACAATCAATCTTAAACAGCGATTATACAATCATTTTTACTCGTTTAGACTTAAACATAAGGCCAATAGCACATCATTATCTAATAAAATTTGGGAATTGAAGGAAGACGGTATCGATTTTAACCTTCAATGGTAAATCATCAGGAGAGCACAGCCCTATAGAAATAATAGATACTGCTGTGGACTGTGCTCTATGGAAATTTATGAAATCTTTAAACTTAAGGATAATCCTAATCTAACTAACAATAGATCTGACCTTGGGGTTCTATGTGTACATTGTTATTCTCGCACCTTTAAATATTTTAAAAAGTAAATCTTGCTAATAATGTATTATTTTACTTCCTTTCGTTTCCCAGACTATTAACTACTCTATTTGAGTTATAGCTTTAAAGTATAAATTTGGAATACATTTTAACCTTTCCTAACCCACTGATAATATTCCTACATTTCTCTAGCTAATTCTAAGTCCCTTCTACCACATTATCAATTCTGAAACCATAGCTTTAATACTCTTAGTTTAGTCCTGATTTTCTAACTTTATTCCTCCCCTTTTTTTCCTTCTCCTTCTTCCCTCCTTTCACTTTGATTTGTTTTTGGCTATTGATATTATGGTTTTTCTTATAAATAATATCTCTCTTCTATTACACCACATTAATGTATATCTTATTTTAACTATAAATGTTTGTCTTGTTCTAATTTAACTATTAATGTTCTCTATTGTTTTAAATTTAGTACTTTATTGTTTTGTTGTATTATTCTAAATATACTGACGAATAGATATATTCTTAATAATTCTCCAATATCTTGACCTAAATTCCCTTACCTTAAATTTCCTCTAGCCACTCCTTAGGGTATTGTCCTTCCATTTTCATTTTTATTTCTATATATATATATTTTTTACTTTTTTCTTATCTCTTTTTTCTTCTCTTGCTTGATTTACCCCTAACCTGCTGTCCATTACTACTTAATCTACCTTCCTCTAAATTGAAATTACTGCTATCTTACCCCTCCAATTAGAATATATAGAAATTAAATTCATGTTTGATTCACTAGACTGTTGATTAACAGCCCAGTCAAGATGGTATTTTCTTCATCTCTTACTCTTGTTTTTGCACACATCTACAAAATGACTTTCTAAAATGAACTTCCATTATGCAGCTGAGGAGTACATTTTCATTGCACATCTTATGTGGTGTTCTCACTACATAAAGAAATGAAATGTGTACGAAACGTACGTACTGCTATAACCTAATGAATGTGTGTTGCTTTTCTTCAAATATATATATATATGTATATATATGTGTATATATATCCTTCCTGTTTGTTTTCACTGTCTTGTTTGCGTTACCAATTTTGACCCTCCGCAAAATCCCAAATTTTATTTCATTTGCTTTGCAGGAGCAACTGTTTTATCGAAAGCGTATATTTTTGTTCAATGCTCGAAATACGAGAGTAGAAAAAAGCCCAAAAGTTATGAAGGATCGTTCTTCATGCTGTTTGTCTTGTTTTTCATTTGTGTCTTTCGTTTTTCGAAAAAATAGTTCATATTCCATATACGTGTACTTCATATTTTTTGTTGTACACATTTGGTGACGTCCTGTGCCACATGTGCATATATGTATATACGTATAGATCTAAGTATGTACATATACGTAT
>NC_068989.1:40340749-40341801 GCF_001194135.2 Octopus bimaculoides | reverse complement strand
TGTGTGTGTGTGTGTGTGTGTGTGTGTGTGTATGTGTGTGTATTAATTATATAATTATATGATTGAACACCACGCATCCTCTTCCAAGTAAGTTTTATCTTAATAATTCTGATGTACGCTCTATACGATCTTTTTACTCTTTCGTTTTCCTCTCTTATTCTTTTACCTCCTCTTCTCCCACAATTCTATCCTATTACTCTGTCACGATCTCTCTCTCACTCCTCCTCCCTTTCTCATGTGGTTCCCACGTGACCATCGGCCGTCTTTCTTCTCCTAACTTGTGTTTGTTTCTTTTATTCTCTCTGTTGTATTTGGAACAAAGAAGACGTGTTCTTCTCTGTCTCCTGTCAAAGGTTTATTTACCCGTTCACCACCACAACCTCGGTTAGGTGTAGCAGCCGTTCCTGTGCCACATGTCACGTGTGTGTATCGATATGTCGGTTTTTTTTATATGTCGTCAGCACCATCTCAGATATCTGAAAATCAGTTAAATGAAAGTTTAGTTTGAGTTTATGGAGGGTCATCGTGTTATAAAGAAGAAAGAATTTCCGATAAGAACAGAATACCTGAATGGATATTTTTACATTAGCAAATCAAAGCCTTAATTTAAAAAAAAAATTAAAATGGAAATAATATTAATGATAGATCGATATTGATTAATTTCACTCCAAAACATGCATTGAATATGTTGGCAATTAAGAAAACTAATGGTCCAAGGCTTTCAAACTGCGTGCGTCAAACATAGTCCCAGTCGCACACTAACCATATTAGCCAGTATGTTGTTTCTAAAAACAAGATGTTATTCGGAGGATATTTCACTGCTCTTTCTAGTAAGGCGAGCGACTATGTAATATTTGCTTTGTCGCCCGTTATAAATCCATTGCTTTTTCCAGATTTCAATATTCACTACACCTCTTGACTAAAATGCTCACCACCCATTAATACTTCGAACACCAATGATTTCCCCGAATCCCTCAGCTTTTTCCAAACCATTCATACCTAGTAACGGAAAGAACAAAGAAATGAATGAATGAATGAATATACATAGGTAT
>NC_068989.1:40336060-40340636 GCF_001194135.2 Octopus bimaculoides | reverse complement strand
GTGTGTGTGTGTGTGTGTGTGTGTGTGTGTGTGTGTGTGTGTGTGCGTGCGTACGCCCCCGCGCGCGTGTTTTATATGTGCAGTTTGCTGCGGAAAACAACGCATATAGCATTCGCAGACTCACTAAGGTGGCGAATCTTATGTTGTCGATGCGTTGCTAACTCTTTTGCTAGTCAAAACTAGCAGGAGAAGCGTAGTTATAGCAAGGCCTTGTTAATAGGGACCAAGTATGATTAGTGATAACAAGACGTGTGACATGTGAATGCTGGAGTGGATTTAGCATAGTAGCTGACACCTCCAAGGAGTAAACTCAATTGCAGTAGCTGTAGAAAATGCAGTGAGGAAATATCGCGCCTGTCTGTCAGAGACTAGTGAATGTCCGTAATTCTAAGCCTGATTCATCGAATACTCATTCTCTGGATGATTTGAAAATTGCCTCTATATGTGTGCAAAAGCATCACTGTCCAAGACGTTAGACTAATACATAACTAATATGTGAGTAACATGAGTTTCACCTGAGCTTTGTAGTTCGTAATTAATTGTTTATGGCTGAAGTATTTTCAAGGCCATGAAAGGAAGGACCAGTTTTTCAGATGCAATCTTAGTTTTATTAAAGATGACCTTTCACCAGAAAATATACTTGGTTTATTTGAAGTCCCTCATTTAGATGAAGAATTTTGAATGTTCTAGTTTTGTAGTGCGATGACGTTTTCCTGATGTGATTGATTCACTTTCTTTCTTTTGTTATTGAAAGAGATAAGACTGAAATTGTTCCATTCTCATACATATCAATCTGATATGTGGTTGGTAATACTTAGGAAGCAATGAGACGTATCATCCTCGTAAGAATGGGTCAAACTACAATGCTTGAGGCTAATAGAAACGTAATAGTACAGCATGGCATATCGATTGTATGTCCATTCGTCACAAGTTAGTTCATTATGAGGTGAATTAGTGACCAGTACACAAGAGAGAATGCCTTCAGGTTATCAAATGCTGAATAGATATGTCATTAAGTTGTCGTTAATGAACAAAAATGTTCTCTTTGTGTTGAAATTAAATATGTAGGGAATAACGAGTGAAAGATGAAACAAGGAAACGATGCAATGAAAGAAGATAAAGTATTTACCAAATTTTACCTTTTTTCTGTTTTTCTTTTCTTCATATTTTACTGAATACATAGTTTCTTTTACTGAATACATACTTCAAAAGAAAAGAACACTCATAAAATGATAAGTGTTGGACATATATGGTAATAGAGATCTTACTTAAATCTTTATTTAAACAGAAATAGCTAAAACAAAACTTTTTATCTATTTAAAGATGTTTATATTCTAAAGTATCGAACGCAGAAAGCAACAAAACAAGTAATTAACAAAAACATTATGACATTTAAATTTCATATCATGAGTAACTACTTTTAAGAAATTAAATTTTTCATCAGTATAGCAATTGTCCATCTAATATCATTATTACTTCCGCCTTAGCGAAAGTGGAGGTGTTGTTTTCAGTCGTGTGTTTGTTTATTCGTTTGTCCGTGGACAAGGTATCTCAAGAACCGCCGGATGGATTCGGATGAAACTTTTAAGGATGTTTGACCTCTTGACTGGCATGAATTACTTAGATTTTGGGATCGACTTGGCACCGGAAACAATTCTGGATTATTTTTCCTGCCTTTTTATTTAATTTCTGAGAGCAGTCGGGTTCATTTTTAGTATTTTCGCTTGTGAGAGCAATCGAGTTTATTTCAGATATTCTCATTTTTAAAATCATCTCCGCTAATCGTTGAGAAGAGGCTGATGTTGCCTTGACGGAGGTTTACGCTCTGCTTGTGTTCTTGTTTATATATACTTTTGCATTACTTCTTTTGCTTGGTTTCTTACACCCTCAAAAGATATTGCAATTTGGCATTTCTGTTTTATCCGTTATGCTCAACATATTCTTCTCGAGAGAATTCAAGGATGTGACATATATGAGTTATTCTCATTGTTATCCTACCTATATCACCGAAACCATCAATGCTATTTAATTACATTACATATTGAACAAAACATGTTCCACACATTCTGGAAAACAGTCGTAGCATCGAATCAATACCTACTCCATTACTCGAGTTAATAAACCATTGCATTTTTCAGGCGCTTAGGTTGAACCGAAACCAAAACATTAGAAAGCCGAAGCCAGTGAAAAAGAATGAAATCATCAGGTGTAGTTCTGGCTTGGATAATGATCATATTGACCTGGAAACTAATCGTCCAAGCGTTGTTAGGACTGGTGCCTTTGTTCTTTTGGAGCAATCAGATTTACTTTTACTTGTGGCGTGCGTGCGCGCGTGCGGTTGCAAAGTGTGAACATGGTGGAGAGAGTGAAAGCGCTTGATTTGGAGGAAGTTTGCCAAGGGTGTGCTATGTGGAGTTGGATACAAGGCGGCAGCAAAAGTGAAGGCTTGTTCTGCGATGATACTGCTCACAAACTATTAATATACAGAAGTAGATTAAAAGAAGATTCTGTAAATGTGATTAATTCTTTTGGGGGGATCAGAAAAGTGGACTATAGTTTGGGAAGTGGGGATGCTTGAGGAATGTCTGATAAAGAATATCATTTTGTACTGTTCGGATAATGTTCTTGCAAAAGGTGCATTGTTGAGTTCTTAGAGGTGGGTGAGATTTTAAATCGACAGTGTAACTCGAGTGAAAAACTTAGAAGACTGAAGATATTGCGCTTTCATTGGCTGGGATGTGGAGGGATATACCAAAAAGTTTAGTTTCAGTCGCTTACCTGGTCGTTTCTGATGGGTGAAGAACAAGGAACGTGTTCCTCTAGGAAGAGTTAGCATTAAAATGGTGGAAGACTAAACTGTCGGATAACTTGAAATGCTTTAGGGAGTGGAGTGTGCGTTCCTATCTGGCATGTGCTTGTGTTTTTAGTAACTGCAATAAGCCAGTGGGCGGACGACCCGTGAGGTGCAGATGTCGCTACTGTTTGATATAGATTAGGTCTGGATGTGAAAAATGATATCAGCTGTGTTCGGAATATGAGCTTGTAGGGAAGGAAAAAGATTATATGGCGACTTAAGGATTGTCAAGAGATTAGGTTTCTTCGTTGGCAACATGAATATGGATTGTAATCTACCAGGGACTGTGAACGTAGAGGTCATCGAGAACTAAGGCTACAGGTAAAGATGAAGTTACATATATGTCCTCAAAGTGGAAGGGTTTACAATAGCTATGTTGCTGAGGATCTGGAAACTTCAGTGATCTGGAAAAAAGCAATGATTGATATGGATCGACGTTGAATCTGAATATCACTGTTGACGATATTCAAGTAAGTGAAATGACAGGCATAGAAAGCGGAATCTATTTAAAGAACATTCGTGGTGAATTTTGAATACAGGATTTCTCGAACATAGGAAATGATTATTGCTAGGCGATTAGAAACTTGTATCTCGGAAAAGAATTAGTTGCAAGGTTTCTGCCTGAGTAAGAGACGATGGTAGTGATTTCGAGTGAAATAAAGACCACATTTGTAAGCGAGAAGACTAGAAAACGAATTTTTGGCTCGTTGAGGAGTGTAGTGATTGGTGATCCACCAAAATATCACGGTATCCCTCAGGCCTGGCTTAAAATACCAGTAAAGGATAAAACTACACTAAAAGACCTATTGGGTAGTAGTGATGTAAAACCTGTCGGTATGATGTACCTCTTACTCAGGGAAAAAGATGGAAAATCTTCACGCCATATAAAAGAAAACTTTCAGAGTAGAGAAATAAAGGTACCGGAAAGACCGACATGCATTTTAAAGCAGTAGCAGCAGTATGGGTATTAAGTTGTGGTAGTACTGGAGTAGAATGGAAAGGAGAAGACGAGGAGAAAAGCAAGGAATAGAATGAATAACAGTAAGAGAAGAAGCTATAGTTGACTGTAATAAATATATGTTTGATTTTTCAATGCAAGGAAATGTTTGTGTCAATAACTGACATTATGATTTCTTTAAAGACAGACAGGTCACTCCACAGGTCACTGCGACAAATTATTAGATGTTGATCTTTGTTGTTGTTGCTGGCGATGCCGTTGCTGTTCTTGTTCTTGTTTCTCTCAGAGTAGCTGTTCAACTTTATTCAGATATTGTGCTATAGCAGAAGACTAAGCCAATACTTCACCAGAATATAATTACATCAAGTCTCCAGTTATGTAGTTACGTTTATTGTACACGTACATATTATTCGCAATAATATTGTTGTCTGGTAATAAATCTACCTGTTTACTTCTTTATTATAGATTTATGTTTGCCAGAAGCTTAAGTTCTCTTTTCGAGGGAAAAATAAAGTTGGACATCGGTATGACATTCAATTTCGGAAATTGTCTTGCTTGAAATCTACTTTATGCACAAATAGAACAGAACGTTTGTTTGTAGTGTAATGGCGATTATGTAATATTTAATATGTTCCTTAATTTAATATTTGTTTAGCAATAAACGAGAAAATATGTTTGCGGTACAAATGGCTTTAAAGATTTTCTAATTTATTTATGTATGCATACAAACATATATGTGTATATATGTATATATATATATATAT
>NC_068989.1:40333381-40336050 GCF_001194135.2 Octopus bimaculoides | reverse complement strand
GTCAAAGACTTTCCGTATTCCCGAGCGTCATACTAATATATACTTTTGTTATTTACACCACCTGTCCTCGTCTGTTGTTATTTTTTGTATATTCTCCCCTATATATATATATATATATATATATGTAGTAATGTGCTACTCTAATATACGTGGCGGGAAAGGCCGCAATTCAGGTATATAACTCTTTTGAGTGGAGTCAGGAAGCGGATAGCAAGAATTACAACAGAGTGAAGCAAAAGTTTCAGGAATTCTATGAACCTAAGAAAAATATGACGATTGAGAGACATGCATTTGTCATAGGATCTCAGAAACCAGTTCTGACAAGTGATCGGGATGTGACAGCTATAAAGAATAAATCTTAAACTTGTGAGTTTGGGGCATTGAATGATGAGCTCATTAAAGACAGAATTGTCTGTGGAATTTTTAATGATAGTCTCAGAATGCAGTTATTGAGAGAACATGATCTTGATTTGGGAAAACCTGTACAGATGTGTAGAGCTACAGAAATCAGTGCACAACAATTGAAAGTTCTTAATAATGAACAGTCAACCATTTATAAATGTCAGTACATATCTCACTATTATCCTTAATTACTAAATTGACATCTATATAATTAATATTCTCTATATTATTACCATTTCTGGTGGCTTTAAGCTCACTAGTGTATATTTTCACGAGTAAAAATTCATAGAAACCATAATTAGGTATAAATATATCATCTATGTATCTGCGCCATCCATTAGGTAGTTTAAAAAAACCAAGCTTTTCCTTCGCACATAGGTTTTTAAGAAAAAAGAACTCGCATGAAGAAAGATAAAGGTCCGCCAATATATATACATACATCCATCCATCCATCCATATAATATACAATATATATATATATATATATATATATAAATATTATATTATGCATTATATATATATCGATAAATAGATAGATAGATAGACAGACAACAGACAGACAGACAGACAGACAGACAGACAGATAGATAGATAGATAGATAGATAGATAGATAGATAGACAGACAGACAGACAGACAGACAAACAGACAGACAGACAGATAGATAGATAGATAGATAGATAGATAGATAGATAGATAGATAGATAGATAGATAGATAGATAGATAGATAGATAGATAGATAGATAGATAGATAGATAGATAGATAGATAGATAGTGCAGGTTCCTCAGGCTCTTTGGGAGAATATTAAAAAAGCTGTGGGCCCCTGAAACCCAGGTTGTTGCAGTAACTGGTCCTGAAGCGTGATGGCATTGCTGGGATCTTTGGCACTGTGCAGTGTCGACTCGTTCTGGCATTGATGTAGCTTTTAATGCTAAAATTTGGCACAATTCCTTCCTGACTGGGTGTTGAGGCAGTTACACAACTCAAATGTGGACGTAGTATACCTTGATTTTGCAAACGCTTTTGACAAAGTGGATCATGATATGATATGCCACAAACTGCGTGATCTCGGAATAGCTGGAAAACTTGGAGAGTGGTTACACGACTTTCTGAAAGATAGAAGTCAGGCAGTAGTGGCCAATGGAGCCACATCAATGAAAGCACAAATAGTGAACGGTGTTCCACAGGCCACTGTCTTGGGACCACTGCTTTTCATAGTAGCCCTCTCAGATATGCCCTCAACTGACCGGATAGCCACCCTTGCTAGCTACGCAGACGATACGATTGTCTCGCAGAAATACGGAACCCCAGCGATGTTGCACATCTGCAGCTGGAGTTGGGCTGAAGTTACAGATGGGCTGAGGATAATAATATGCTGCACAATTCCGAGTCCTGCGCTACCAGCGTCCAAAACTGAATATGAAACTTATAGAGTACACTAGTCCACAGGGAATTACAATCCTAGAGCCTAAATCAATGAGGGACCTCGGCATCGACATGAGTAATGATACCTCTTTACAAGTGCACATCACCAGGATGGAGAAAAAAATGCAGGCAACTGGCTGGATAGATCCCGAGAACGTTCAGAACCAGAGAGAAGGAAACCATGATGGTCCCATGGAGAACATTCGGCCTCAGCCGCTTGGATTACTGCTCCCAGCTATGGTCACCCAACAAGGTAAAATTAACAGCGGACCTTGAAGCAATCCAGCGAAGCTTCACAAAGATGATGGTCTCCTTGCAACAACTCAGCTAATGGGAAAGGCTGAAACAGTTAAGACTCTACTCCCTGAAGCGAAGGCGGGAGAGGTATGCAGTAATATACATTCCGGAAGGAATTGTGCCAAGTTTTGCCATTGAAAGCTACTCCAATGCCAGAACGGGTCGACATTGACCAGTCCCATCGATCCCAGCAATGTGATCGCGATTCAGGACCAGTTACTGCAACAACCTGGGTTTCAGGGGCCCACAGCTATTTCATATCTTCCCAAAGAGCCTGAAGAAGGAATTTGCACAAAGTAGATGTAGGCGTTTTTAAATCACAGCTGGACCTCTTCTTGTTGAGTCCCAGACGAACCTACCTCACGGCAAGAGGTGCAAATGAGGGTAGCTACATCAGACTTCATTCTACACCAAGCGCCACATATTAGAGGATCTCAGTATATTAACAGTGTAGCAAAACGGCGGTGCTCCACCATGGCTACAGATCTGAGCTGAAACTACGAATATATATATATAAATATATATATATATATATATATATATA
>NC_068989.1:40330155-40331777 GCF_001194135.2 Octopus bimaculoides | reverse complement strand
ATATATATATATATATATATATATATATACATACATACATACATACAAATAGCAGTCTGATATTTTATTAATAACATTGTTGATAGAAATGTTGTGAGTGAAGGTGATGAGGAAAATATTAATGTTGTTCCTAAAATCTCTTATCAAGCAATAATCCACATGTCCCTTTGGAATAGTGGTACATGTAATATACAAATTTTTTTTCCAAGCTGATATCAACGGATACTATCCTGTTATATAAAAGCAAATTCTTTTATCAACTCTCGACATTGCAAATTCTACCACGCCTGTCAAAAATACCAACGTTGGCATTATTTTACATGAAAGAATATCGATTGTATTCCATGATGATTCTCTGTGGATCAGAATCAAATTCAACATGACCATATTAGCGAAAGTTTCGACTACAATATCTATACCGAACGCTATATTGAATGTAACTTTCTCTTGTCCTCCTTTCTTTCTCGTAGAATATAAAGATGGCGGCTAGTTTTGAGCATATTATAACTGTTGGTAGTAATTAAAACTCACAATCTTCTAATTAATCCTAAAATGTAATCATGATTCACTTAGACGCATCTTCTTAAGATTAATGTCTTATTTTCTAATGGGCTGAAACATTGAAATAGAGGTAAGGTAAAACGTATCTCTAAAGTAGCTTTAAAGCCTAAAAGAACTCGCAGATGTAGTGTAGTATAATTTGCCCGCTAATTTACAACACCAAACTTATTATCATACGAAAAGAAAATATTTCGTGTAACATAAATTTCTAAATCAAGTAAATAAATAAATAGATAATAATTTAGTCTGTCATCTTTTTTGCAAACGCTTTAGCTAATTTTAAATGTTTATCTCTTCAAATCTAAAACCACAGGGTAATCTAAGTTCTACATGTACTTATCCTCTGCGAGAATATTACCTACTTGTATACTGAGCTCCAGCTAACGCAAGTCCAAACTCTTTTCCTTACACGAGTTTTATTAACAGCTTTTCAAAAGAGGAAGTATCAGAACACCTGTATCTTGTCCAAGCCTTAAGAAATAACCCGATGTGTCTTTAGCTAGTTCTATCTAAATAGTGGTTATCTAGGCAAAAATTAAAAAACGCTCATTCTAATGACAAATAGGAAATTCTATCTTTTCAAAAGTATGTCCGCATAACAATCAGTCAAAAATACAACTTAGGACCATACGAAAATCCCCTTATTACCAAACGTTTGTTACTCCATTCACATTCTCAACAAGTCTTATCTTGAAGCTCTTCATGCACTTAGAACGCAATAATGCTTTAAACTCACTATATTCCGAAAAGCGCATTAATATATTTTATATATTTTCACAAAATATATCTCCTTGTCACTTTTGTTTGGATTATGTAAAAACTATAATAAATTGCAGTAATTTTCAGCTACCTAAACTAAAACTAATTCTCTACAACTAAGGTATCAAAATGACATCAATCAACTATGTTGATTATGAACAAAGATATTTCTACGTTCGTGAATTCTGTAATCAGGACATTTTCCCAAACAATGCTCCTGACTTTTATGTGCACTCAATACTTTGCTCATGTACTATGTAGCTACAACAGCTAACACACACACACACACACACATATATACA
>NC_068989.1:40326432-40327735 GCF_001194135.2 Octopus bimaculoides | reverse complement strand
TAGTCCACTATTGTTATTATTATTATTATTATTTTTATTATTATTATTATTATTATTATTATTATTATTATTATTATTATTATTATTATTATTATTACTTATCGAGTCGACGAGTTAGCAGAACCGTCAGCACGTCAGACCAAACGCTATGCAGCATATTTTTAAGTTCTGAGTTCAAACACCACATACGTAGAATTTGCCTTTCGTGCTTTCGGGGTCAATGATATAAACTTTCAAACTGGAGACGATATAATCGAATTACCCCTCCACTCAAAACTACTGGCCGTGTAACAAGCTTACAAAATATTATTCTTATTTTTGTTGTTATTGTTATTGTTGTTGTTGGTATGCAACTTTTAACAATATATTTTGCAATTATTGCCATACATTTTATTCGTGCTTGCATTTTGTATTATTCTTACTACTTATTTCATGAATATTGTCATCCATTGTTTCCCCTATTTACTTCAAGTGTTTCTATTTACTATTTACTGTTTCCCGCTGTGGCTTCTATTTTCTTATATACAACTGCTGTTTACTTCCATTATTTTATTGTTAGCATTATGATAATTTTTCTATATATCTCTAAACTATTTTTTACGGTATAAATTTTCGACATCTTCTCTCATATTTTTTAATTGCATTTTACCATTATTTTCTTCAGCACTTGATCGACAGTGTATTCCCATTTCTGTATACTCTGCTATTTCATTCTTACAATAACACACAGTATTTATGTGATATTTACTTTTTGTATGTTTAGAGATTTGTGTGCGATGCCTTTGTTTACATATTCCAGCTACTTGGCGTGTTTACACCTATTTGTTTACTGCGAGAAATTTTCTCCGTGACAAAATACAGTGAATGGTTTTCTTACGTGTTCGAATATGCCACAAGCATATTTGAACTATTACTAAGTTTGTATTCATGCACATCACTGTTTAGCGTATTCTATTTAAGGCAAGTCACCAATTAACTCAACAGGTCTTTTGTCAGTATCTGATGGTCAAGAGAAGATAACCGCTCCGAAATACATCCATCCATCTGTCTGGTTAGAGGACGCTTCGAACTGATTTGCTGCGTTTACAACTATTTGTCTAAAGTGAGAAAATTTCTCCATGACAAAACTCAGTGAATGGATTTCTTACTGGTTCGAATATGCCCCAAGTATATTTGACCTGGTAAAACGTTTGTAATTTTAAATATAATACCATAGCGCTCTTTCCCAATCTTCTTAAACAATTTTTTGCATCACGCTAACACGCACACACACACACACACACACACACACACACACACACAC
>NC_068989.1:40323208-40323594 GCF_001194135.2 Octopus bimaculoides | reverse complement strand
GTCCTACTCTCGAACTATACGGTCGTTATATTGATGACTGTATCGATGCCACCTCACTCTCCCGCGAACATCTTGACTCGTTCCTCTCTTTTGTCCAATCCTTCCATTCTGCCCTCCACTTCTCCTGCACTATCTCTGACACCTCTGTCCCCTTTCTTGACATTTCGGTCAGCATTCATCACTCCACTCTTAGCACTTCCATCCACTACAAACACACAGACTCACACTCTTATCTTAACTTCTTCTCCTCCCACCCTAAACACACCAAGCTTTCCATGCCCTATTGTCAATTCCTCCGTCTACGCAGGCTCTGTAGTGACAGCCATGACTTTAAGACTCAGTCTCAACTCATGGCTCGCCACTTCAGCCTACGGAGATATCCCCTC
>NC_068989.1:40320054-40320797 GCF_001194135.2 Octopus bimaculoides | reverse complement strand
TCCTACTCTACTTTCCCATCCCACCCCTCCCATCCCTTACACCTACCCCAACCTCTGCCTACCCACATACCCCTACCTCTACCCCCACCCTCAGCCTAACCCACACTCCACCCATGCTTTCCCCACTCTCGTCTCTCCCGCCTTCGACTTCGCCTTCCCCAACTCCCAACTCCCAACACCCTCTCATCACACCACGCTGCACCATATCACACAACACATCACTTCACAACAAACCACCACGCACACACTAGCACTGAGCAACTCCCTTACCCACTTTTTCACACCTACATACACACTTACATACGTTAAGATCACCAGCATTCTCTCACACACGCACAGCTTCTCGTCTGCGGTTTACCCCTCTTACCCCTTTGTTATCTCCACTTTTTCTTAGCTCTCCTGTGTCAACCTTCTGTCAGGCATTCGCCATGATAGATCGCTGACCACCACATATATATTTTTTTCTCCTTGTTTCTCTCTTTATTTCTTTCCGTGTTCCTTTCAGTTGAAGAGCGTAGATCGAAACCTCAAAGACTTTCTCTATTCCCGAGCGTTAAACTAATACATCCATTTGTTGTTTACACCACCTGTCTTCGTCTGTTGTTTTTTTCGTAAATTCTGCCATATATATATATATATGCACAGATATATATATATATATATACCATATACACATATATATGCATATACATACATGCATATATATGTGTGTGTACATATGTATAACTTTATATATTATATAT
>NC_068989.1:40313090-40319763 GCF_001194135.2 Octopus bimaculoides | reverse complement strand
ATATATATAAATATAATATGTGACAATTATTCGATAGCCATGACAAATCTCGAGTTTTGGATGATTAGCATCTTTTTCGACGGATCGATACCTGAAGAGATGGCGGCGTGGGTTACCGCCCCGACATCCGAAACTCGGAGTTTTATCATGGCTACCGAATAATTGTCATATTATATTTACAGATAAATTCCTTTGTTTACATAATATGGAGGTCTCTTTCATTCTTTTGTTGTTTCACCATTTCTATCCATATATATTTATACATATATATATATTTTAAAGTTTGAATGCCAGTTCGTCCTTTAATCGGAGTAATTTCCGAAGATTTCTAACATTGTTTCTTCATACTTTACTTTTGAATTTTCTAGCATAAATTAGTGTAGATATGAAAACTTAAGTTGAAATACTTTGTATATGATTTAACTTATTAAACACAGTTCAACAAATTCATTCATATTTATGTTAGTGTATGAGATGTTAAAACGGATTAAAGTTTTTATTACACATGTTATTATATAATTTATTTCATACAAAATCAGATATTCATAATAGAAAATCGGAATTGTCAAATTGTACTTGTCGGTAGCATACATAATAATTAGAAAAGACGTTAAATGTACGTAGATTTCTCTTGGTAATCATGTTGTAAAGTATTTGTTCTTGGAGTTATGTCTAGACTTTAAACCATTTTAACATCTAATCTCCCCCACTTACACAAATATGATAGAATATGTTGAACTGTTTTTAATAAGTTAAATCATATACTAAATATATATATAAGCTGTAATTAGCAGAACCATATTCACGGGCACCCATGGCGGTGGGCAACTCTGTATACGATTCTGATGATTGCGGTTAAATTACAAATCAGGCTGATGAGGAATAGACAAATGGTAAGAATTTGTTAAATCCGAAACTAGTTCCTGTTTAATAATGCTTTTTTAGGTGATTTTAAACGTCTTGCCCGCTCATGTTTTTGGTATGCTGCTATATTTCATGTTGAGAACAATTTAGGTCTTAATAGACACAAGATGTGATCTATTTCTAGCGCACTAATTGTTCACGTTAGTGGTCATCGTTATGTTTTTAAAATGTACCTTAATCCCCTGAGATTGCAGATAATAATTCTGAATCTCTTTGATTCTTTAGATGTGCTGGCCTCCTGATAATTAATCGATATTAATTAATATATGACTAATTACCAGATTTTATAATAATATTTTACCCATTGCCCATGTTGTCATACTGAATATATAAGACGTAGTAAATATTTTCTGTGGATATATTCCTGGAATTAGCGCGCCAAAACGAAGACTTTTGAATTTTTACCCTTAAGCTGTAATTAGCAGAACTATATGCACGCGCACCCATGGCGGTGGGCAACTCTGTATACGATTCTGATGATTGCGGTTAAATTACAAATCAGGCCGATGAGGAATAGACAAATGGTAAGAATTTGTTAAATCCGAAACTAGTTCCTGTTTAATAATGCTTTTTTAGGTGATTTTAAATGTCTTGCCCGCTCACGTTTTTGGTATGCTGCTATATTTGTATATATATACATACATACATGCACATACATACATGTATATATATACATACATACATGCACACACACACACACATATATATACCTTTACACCACAATATTTAAAACCCTTGATAATTAATTATATATGCCAAGACATAACTGACTTTAACCAACATCCCTTCATACGTCTGTTACCTGATATCAGTTTCTAAAACACTCTGGAGTGTTTTACACTTATTTAATACATTATGGCGCCTATTATACCTTAACTATGTACATATATTTGCATATCTGTCGTTGCAATCGAGAATGACTGTGACCTAGTATTTAGAGTATTGAGCTCACGAACGTTATACAGTGGATCGCATGCTTGTGTTGTGCAGTTCTTTGAGTGGAATACTTTATTTCACGTAGTTCCAGCGTTTCAGTTATCAATAAGTTACCAGCGGCAGTTGGATTTGAACCTTGAGCAGACTGGGTCTTGTACAAGGAGTAGAAAGAATCTTCTACTCTCATTCGGCCTGACGAGTTCGTGGGCCCTGTTTTTCTCTCTCTCACTTCTCTCTCTCTCTCTCTCTCTCTCACACACACTCACACACACACACACGAGAGAAAGAGAGAGAGGGGGAGTGAGAGAAAGAGAGAAAGAAAGAAAGAAAGAAAGTGTGTGTGTGTGTGTGTGTGTGTGTGTGTGTGTAAACATGACGAAATATACTAAGTCAACATTTTTCCTTTTGTCACAACGCTTTCTTTTACGTTAAAGAATTTTATGACGCCAGTTGCTATATCTATGTGCTATGAATAGTTTAATCTAGCAAATACGTACAGTTCTAAACAAATAGTTTGATATATATCAAAAATTTAATTTAAGTTTTAATTCCTATACATTGACATGTTCCTACACTCTTTCTGTTTCCTTATTCAACATTTTTACTTCAAATTTTCTTTCATGTCCTTGTATCTATAAGTCATCTAAAGGGGAAAACAATTTTTTTTATTCAAAATATTTTTATTTCTCCCCTCGAATATGACTCTCAACCTTTATCATTTTATATAAAGACCTAAGCTAATTGAATCGTTGCAGTTTCGAGAATCGCCTTCCTCTATTTCCGCCATTTTTTTGTGTATATATATATTCTGAGTTCAGATCTTTTCCAGATCATATTTGCCTTTCATCTGTTTCGGTGTTGATAAAATATAGTACCAGTATTGAATGTATTAACTAAAACCCAATTCTAAAATTGTTAGCCTTGCTTAAATTAGAAACTAATATTTACAAAATAAAACTGAACTATATTATATTTTTTAGAGCGATGTTATTTCTTATTTCAGTTGTTTTTTCTTATGATTCATCTTTACTGAAATCAATTAATCAAATTGTAATATATTGAGTAAGTTTCAACAAAAAATAATAAAAGAAAAAAAAAAAACTCAGCAGCTGATTCAACTTCATTATATTTACTGTCCATCTCCTCCTCGAAGTTTCATGCAGGACGATCTGTCCGCTACGCACCATTATTTTCTCATACACAATTTTGCAATTCAAATTCCAACAATTTAATTTCACGCTTCTTTCATAACTGCTTGACTATTGTATTGATATTAGATACGTTTAAATTCACAATGAACGTACACGTTTAACCATACTTATTCATATTTATGAATATTTTATCTCTTTCTTACTTTACTTTAATCACGTCATATCTTTATTGCATCCATAAACTGAAAAACGTTATATTTATTGATTTTATCAACACGTATTTGGGTCTTAATTTGTTTTAATCAATCTCTCGGTGTCTCTCGATCTACGTGTAAAGAAAGACCTGTATATCTGTTTATATGTATATACAATATATATATGTACACACACGCACGCACACACGGAACTCATAAACACACACGCACACACGCACAGATGTATCCGAGAGTATAGCAAAATAGATTTAGTTTGTCCTTTTATTATTCTTATTAACATCAAGATTTACGTTACTTTTCACGTGATTCTCTTGCCAATACTAGTATGTTGTGCTGTAATCGTTGCGTAAACGATTCCTGAATTTCATCGAAACACTAGATGTTCAGAGGAGAATGGTAATTTAGACAGTTCGTATCTAACATTGTCAGTCAACTGAAGTTCCTAAATAACAATTGGGTAAAACGGCATTTTCTTCTGATAATGTTGTGTTTCAGTGTTATTATGCAATTGTCTACGTAACGATTACCGCATAGCATAGTAGTATACGCCAGTTGACCACGTGTAAATATTACGTCATTTATGATGATATAATAAAATCACACACTAAATCACCGGCTTTTTACTGCTCTCTGATATACATTCTGTAAATGCCATAAGGAAATCGGTGGAAAACTATGTTTATTACTTGATTGCAGTTTGGATATAAATGTATTTACATGAAGCTCTGAGCATTGGTTAAATGTTATGCTATTTCATTCGTAATAGCAATTCATACACGCACGTACACTCAAACAGATATAGGTACAAACATGTATATGTGTACATGTATATATGTATAGCTTAATGCATAAAATATGTATCTATATATTTTATGAAATGCATCGTAGTTTCACACATATACCAGTTTGTAAATGCGTGTACGTATATACATTTTCATACAATACACACATAATGCAAGTTTTAAGAGTTGTTTAGGCTTCTTAGATAAGGTATTGGTGAACAAGGTGATATAAAACTTAAGAGGCAAATAGAAAATAAGAGATATGACGAAAGCATAAATTCAAACCACCCTAACTCCCTCCATTCCACTCTTATCATCTAATAACTATGGCCAAAGCTGGTGATCAGCCATAAGATGACGTATTTGTCATCTGCTATTCCTCTTACCTAGTCCATCTGCCTATCTGTATACATGCTCTCATTATACGGATTAGCATGTATCTACTCTAATGCAACTAACATTCAGTCTTTCCATCACACATTAGAATATTATTCTTACACAAACCTAACTCACTCTCTGTTCTAATGAGGAACTGATAAGCAGAAGGTACTAATATCTTAGATTAGGGATATTTTTTCATTCTTATATTTTTTCTGATTTCTCCCACTTCGATGACGGTATACTTAGCCTATAGAATCCTTACTCAACATTATGATCAACATCCCTGCTATTCTAGAAACGGCTCCAAGAGACTGTTTATATCCTCTATCTCAATTAAATGATTTTTTTTTAGTGATACCAAATATTTTGCTTTTTAATTTTTTATGTTAATCTCTCTCTCTCTCTCTCTCTCTCTCTGTATATATATATATATAATGTATGTATATGTAAAATAGGCTACTTATGTTTCAAATAACTCATCTTTATGATGTTTATAAGAAATTATTAAAAGAGAACTAGTAAAATTTAATGATACAGCTGCAGTTATGACAAACAAGCACCCTGTGACCAGAGGTCATAGTTATGAGATATGAACTTTAGAAAATGCACTTCTCAACGTCTTCTCTCTCTCTCTCTCTCATTCGCACGCTTCAGTATTTAGTTTCCCAAAATGTTCACGACAAATGGATATCAGGTTAGTGAGTGCGTGATCTATATCGATGCCAACCGAAAATAAATCAGTAGGCGATTGATCTAAAGAAAGATATGATTAATCTGGTAAAGTATATTGAAAACCTCAAACTCCGATAACTATATGACAATTAATCCTTCATTCATGCTACTTTTTTTCCAGATAAATTGATTATTGTGAAACAATTTTTCTAATGGCTAAAATCTATATTCATTGTAACTGTTATCGATCTGATGTTAGAAGTATAGTATTGCTGTTTAACCCATGTCAACAGTCAAAGACACATAAACAGAAGACGATATCTCAAATAGAACAGGAACTTGCAACATAAAAAAAACCACGCATTCTACAAGAAAAATCGAAACTTCTTAATGTTATCCGAAAATGTAAATCCAGATGTGATAAAAAAAAAAAATCAATGCAAAACGTTCTGTTATTGAAGTATTTGAACGACTCTATTTTTATTATAGAGATTTCCAATTTAAAAATGAGATGATGAACTCGAGAGATAGCTTCTCCGAATCTGAAATTAAATTTTACGGTGAGTGATAAAATAAATATAAAGATTAAATATTTTATTGCTTTCCGAAAATTAATTTCTAGTGGAAAATAGAACGAGCTCACTTTTGTAAACTTAAACACATATCTATTGCATCATCAATTATACCTTCCATATATGTGCCCCCTCTCTCTCTCTCTCTCTCTCTCTCTCTCTCTCTCTCTCTCTCTCTCTCTCTCTCTCTCTCTTACACTCTTTCTCTGAGACGTTCGTTCTCCTGGTCATCAAAAGTGCATCATGCTATATCCTCTTGCTGCCTTTCTATTTGTTGGATCATCTGATAATCTATGAAGTCTAACAAAACCAGTTGATGTGCATGAAATATCGAAGTGGAGGTATCTGTTCAAGTCACCAGACAAGTACTTTTTTTTATTACTCTCCTACAGTTGATACTTAGCGGTTTGTATTAAGCATTATTGCACGATGCTTCCATCATAAATTCTATATCGAGAATCCAAACCCTGTGAAGTTCAGAAAATATGTTTTATTAAATGAATGAAATATTTTACCATTACATCATAACATATGTGCTACTGTCCACAGCTCAACATACGAGTGTTATAACGAGAATGTTGTAAATTTTGAATTGCGGATTTATTCATGTAATATAGTTTCTGATGCTTGTGATGTGTACAGCCCGTCATTCTGAAATACATCTAACGCGTACTAAAGCTCACACAACACAAAAAAGATTCATTGCATTGATTGCAATGCATTAGTCTTTTATTCCTGTTAATCACGAGAATCAAGATAATCTGCACTGGCGCTGGAGTGGCTGTGTGGTAAGTAGCTTGCTTACCAAACACATGCAAGTATCTTCTGCTATATCCTCGGGCCGACCAAAGCCTTGTGAGTGGATTTGGTTGACGGAAACTGGAAGAAGACCGTCGTATATGTATATATATACATATGTATGTGTGTGTATATGTTTGTGTGACTGCTTGTCTCCCCAGCATCGCTTGACAACCGATGGTGTTGTGTATGCGTCCCGTAACTTAACGGTTCGGCAAAAGAGACTGATAGAATAAGTACTA